>NC_092167.1:11986052-12173552 GCF_045791955.1 Oncorhynchus clarkii lewisi
AGACACTTATTCCACACAGATGGAGTCCATTCAAAATATTTTGTGACAATTTGAGGCAGTGTTTGCATATGAACTAATTAAGGTTTGCCATAACAAAGCGTAGGAAGACTTATGCAATCTAGAGACGCATGGTTGTTATTGCTTCAGGAACGCTTTAACGTGACGGTGCATGAGTTGACATGTTATCATCATTACTGGTATACACTCAGTTTACTCTTTCCATGACAAAGACTGACCAGGTGAACGCTACGATCCCTTATTCATATGACTTGTTAAATCCACTTCAATCAGTGTAGATGAAGGGGAAGAGACAGGTTAAAGAAGGATTTTTAAACCTTGAGACAGGGATTGTGTGGTAACACTTCACTTGACACCTAGCATCATAATGCTATGACACGGTCATAACCATGTCATATTACCTAACAGCTGACATATCTTGTTATAACCTGTCATAATGGGGTCATAACACATATATTTTGACCTATTGTGACATATATATTGCTTTATTTTATGGCTGGTTATGACACCTACATAAGAGTGACAAAACCCACACAACCTACCACACAAGGCAAAACATTCCATTACACCCTAGCCTACTTATCAACAGTATGTTTATGTTATGTAACATTTCCTGAAATGTACCTTATCAAGTACGGTAGTATGGGTATTTGGACACGGCCACTGTCTCTTCCCACTCAGCACCTGGAGTCAAACCCAACTAGCGCAGTCACTGTGAAATCTGAGGGAGGTTTTTGTATGGCTCTATATCACTGTGTGAACACCCAGACACTGTTGGGGTAGTGTAAACTCTGACAGTAGTAATCTCCTGTATCTTCAGCCTGGACTCCACTGATGGTCAGAGTGAAGTCACTCCCAGATCCACTGCCACTGAATCTAGATGGTATCCCAGAGTTACGGGTACTAATGAAATATGTAAGGAGTTTAGGAGATTCTCCGAGTTTCTGTTGATACCAGGCCAACCTCTGTCCATGTGTATCACTGTATACTGCACTGCTGGTCTTACAGCTGAGACTGACTGAGTGACCCACTGAAACAGCGTTCACTGCAGGAGTCTGGGTCACTGTGACCTGGCCTCTGGACTCTGAAAAATAAATGTAATTAACATTCAATCGTGCATTAATTTGCTCATTGCTTCACAAAAGAATGACTTTACAATAACATAATGGTATTTACTTTAATAAGGTTAAGTAACTACAGTCAGGGTAAATGTATGTAAAATATATTACCTTGAAAGCAGAGAGCAAATATCCAGATGAAGATGGTGATAAAAGTCATGGTTGTTTTGGGTTCTGTTGTCATGAAGGACAGCTCTCAGTCATGAAGTGTTAAACTCACAGGGTTATAAATACTCCCAGAGCACTGAAGCAAGTGCTGCCAATGCAAACTGTCATATGTAAATAGTCTTACTGCTAGTACCTACATTCATAACTGTTAGCTATATAACTACATACAGATTATGCAGATACAGAATATTTTATTGTGTTATAAATAACTTATACTGTAAATCAGTGATCTAAGAGGAACATGTAATTATCTAAGTGTGTCAGTGGATTATACTCATAACCCAGGATTATCAGTCCCTAATACGTTATTCCAGTACTTCAGTACTATCAGTCCCTATTGTATTATATTAGTAGTTCAGTACTCTCTGTCCCTATTGTGTTATATTTGTACTTCAGTACTATCAGTCCCTATTGTATTATATTTGTACTTCAGTACTATCAGTCCCTATTGTATTATATTAGTAGTTCAGTACTATCAGTCCCTATTGTATTATATTTGTACTTCAGTACTATCAGTCCCTATTGTATTATACTCGTACTTCAGTACTATCAGTCCCTATTCTGCCCTGCAAAGGCAAAACTCAGTAACAACAAAACTCGTCAAAGATCTTTGATCTGTTGTAATGGCCAAGTATATTACCTGATTAACGTGGTATTTAGTTTCCTGACACAATAACAATAATAAAACAGTTGACAGAAATTGCTATCTGTCTATACAGAAAAATACTTTTAAGTCAGATTTTGAAGATTTGCCATTGTTGGGTATTATTGTATTATACTAGCACTTCAGTATTCAGGGTGGGACTGAGAGTGCTCTGTGTGTTAAGGTGCCTGCCCACTCTTGTGTGATGGAGGTTTTTGTATGGCGACTTAACCATTATGAATCGTTGTGGTGGACTTTTGGAAGCGGAACAAAACTAGTGCTGAAAAGTAAGTACATTTTTGTCTTCTCTCATTAAAACAAAATGTAATCATACTATGAACAACATTATGAGATGTTATCATCTTCTCCAGAATAAATACTTTAAGGCTATAGAGATTTCTGGGGACAGATAGGTAGATTGGTAAATGGCAGTGTCACCAAAGTGAGAGAATTGTTCACGTACCACCAAGTTTATATTCTAAGGTGATTTAAAAAGAGGACATTTTGATACACAGTATTGCACGTCAGCTCATTGTTCTGTCAATTTGTAGCAACTACTTTTTCTATATTATAAGCAACACTTTGTATTTTATTCATCGTAGATGTTACCACTGACATGGTTTAAAGGGGAACCTCCTCTATAGTTTTAAAAAGTACTTTGCGGTCATTTTGGCTTGTGTCTCAGGGTAGATTTGACAACATTTACATGTAGATTTACAATTTTAATAGTATATACGATTATTAAATCTGAATATGTAATATCTGTTTACTGCATGTCTTTGTAGACTATGGGACGGTTTGTCAAACACATTGAGCTTAGTCCTGGACTAAAAAGCAAGCTCAATGGATAATCTTCATTGAAAGTGTTTTTTAGTCTAGGACAAGGCTTCATCTGTGTCCAGGAAACCCCCTCTTAGTATTTTGTTGCTCTTGGTGGGCTATACTGTAGAGCATGAATGTAACATACATGTTACATGTTAATCTGATGGATTGCTTTGTCTAAAAATATTTTCAGAGTTTATTTTTGCCTTTATCTTTATAGATTAAGTGTTTTGTTATCCTTAGTACTGTAGCTAGTTGTTTATCCTGTGTGTACTGCCTCTCCTCTCCTCTCCTCTCCTCTCCTCTCCTCTCCTCTCCTCTCCTCTCCTCTCCTCTCCTCTCCTCTCCTCTCCTAATATATTCCATGATACAGTAGTAGCAGTAGTATCTGACCCTCCTCTCTCCTCTGTCCTCTCTTCCAGCTGGTCCCTCTATCAGACCCACAGTGTCTCTGCTCCCCCCGTCCTCTGAGCAGCTCTTCGGGGGCTCGGCCACACTGGCCTGCCTGCTGAGTGGCTACTCCCCCCAGGGGGCGATGGTGAGCTGGGAGGTGGATGGGGAGGAGGTGAAGGATGGGGTCCTGACCTCCACAGAAGAAGAGAAGGGCGGCCACTACAGCCGCAGCAGCACCCTGACCCTGAGCAAGGCACGCTGGGAAGAGGGAGAGGTGTACACCTGCAGGGTCGCCCATGAAGACACCAGTGATTCGGCCGCCTTCCGGAAAAGTCACTGTAGTGTCTAGGGACCGGAGAAGCCATTGTAGGAGGCTAGAGAGTCCACACATATTTGTGTTTTAGAGCTGAATGTTACAGTATAGTAGTGAATCAATTCAGGAGTGATGTGTGCCAAAATGAAGTATTTTGTGATTAAGTTGTAAATGTCATCTTGCTTCTGAGTTCAAATAAAGCTTGTTTTAATTGAAATATAACCACAAGAGTTACTTTAATGTTCATTCCGGTGATCACTATCTCATGAACAGGAAGCAAATTTGATACTAATTTATATAAAAGGGCATCTGATTCAACAAATACTCTGCAATCATTTCTACAAATGAACGATCCTGTTAGACTGCAGCACCAATAGCAGTGAGAATAATTAGTGATATTTGATAATAAACCTCTAAGATCTGCTCTCAGAACTGTCACGAACCTGCTCAGAGCCCATAACAAAAAGGGAGACAACGTAGAAATAAGGAATAACAAAAATAAATGTATTAACTAAAGTAAACTATTTACAATGAACAATGGTGTGTGCAGTCAGTAATCAGTAGTGTAAGTGAGTGGTTGCCTGCATAGATGGTGATAATGAGGGGTGTTGAAAGGTGCCATAGCAAACAAACAAACACAACGTCCACAAAAAGGCCACAACCAAATCCAACAGTGTGTCTGCATGGAGAGAGTCTCCTCAATGAATGGGGAAAAGGTGTATTTATCCCGGGACACACCCGGGCCCAGGTGTGTCCCATTTTGCTGACGACCCTCCCAGCTCCGCCCACCGACATCCTATTAAGGTAAACAAGAGCAAAGAATTCGACAGACAGAGTGGGAAGGTCGTCATAGAGCTCACACTGCTGAACAGTTACTTTCCATAACATACAGAGTGCATTCGGAAAGTATTCAGACTGCTTCCCTTTTTCCACATTTTGTTACGTTAGAGACAGGATTGTGTCGAGGCACAGATCTGGGGAAGGATACTAAAACATTTCTGCAGCATTGAAGGTCCCCAAGAACACAGTGGCCTCCATTATTCTTAAATGGAAGAAGTTTGGAACCACCAAGACTCTTCCTAGAGCTCCCTGCCCAGCCAAATTGAGCAATCGGGGGAGAAGGGCCTTGGTCAGGGAGGTGACCAAGAACCCGATGGTTACTCTGATAGAGCTCCAGAGTTCCTCTGTGGAGATGGGCGAACCTTACAGAAGGACAACCATCTCTGCAGCACTCCACCAATCAGGACTTTATTGTAGAGTGACCAGACGGAAGCCACTCCTCAGTAAAAGGCACAACAGCACACTTGGAGTTTGCCAAAAGGCACCTAAAGGACTCTCAGACCATGAGCAACAAGATTCTCTGGTCTGATGATGCCAAGACTGAACTCTTTGGCCTGATTGCCATATGTCACGTCTGGAGGAAACCTGGCACCATCCCTACGGTGAAGCATGGTGGTGGCAGCATCATGATGTGGGGATGGTTTTCAGAGGCAGGGACTGGGAAACTAGTCAGGATCAAGGGAAAGATGAACGGAGCAAAGATCCATAAATATCCTTGTTGAAAACCTTTGCCAGAGCATACAGGACCTCAGACTGAGTTTCACCTTTCAACAGGACAACGACCCTAAGCACACAGCTAAGACAATGCAGGAGTGGCTTCGGGACAAGTCTCTGAATGTCCTTGAGTGGCCCAGCCAGAGCTTGAACCCGATCGAACATCTCTGGAGAGACCTGAAAATAGCTGTGCAGTGATGCTCCCCATCCAACCTGACAGAGCTTGAGAGGATCTGCAGAGAACAATGGGAGAAATTCTCCAAATACAGGTGTGCCAAGCTTGTAGCGTCATACCTAAGAAGACTCGGAGCTGTAATCGCTGCCAAAGGTGCTTCAACAAAGTACAGAGTAAAGGGTTTGAATACTTACCGAATGCAATGTATCTATAATGTTTCATTCCTAACGTGATTTTATTATATTAGATGTTTTAGCAATTGTTTTCAATAATGTGTGGTCTACACTTTTCCATTATTTCCCCCCTGGTCTTCTCTACCTCCAACCCCCTGGGAACAGAGTGAACATCTGGTGACAGTGCTGCTCTATTCTGGGACAAGCAGAACCACCCAGCCCTGTCTATGCAAATCTGTTTCACTCTTACAGCTACCAGTCTAGCAGTTGACCTGTTTTACTGCCTAAAAGACCATGGACTGGGCCAGATGGGAGGGAGTGGACTGGTTTGAACCTTCATGGTGGATTCAGGGAGGGTACAGTAACAGATATTTCAACATGTAATCTATGACAGATAAAATGGATATTATACATTATGTAGATATATCTAATGCCTGAACCCAGCACCATGTCTTACCCACAGATCTAACCTTCAGTAACCTCCTCCAAAATAGTTAATATAATGCTAGATGATCACATCAATATCTGGTTGTGAGGTCTGGTTGTGAGGTGTATATGGGGATTGTATCTAGGGGGTGATGCTGATGCTGATGTACCATCACCTTCTTTTTCTTTACTTCTGTGCACCACTCAGGCTCCCGAGTGGCGCAGTGGCCTAAGACACTGCATCTCAATGCAAGAGGTGTCATTGCAGTACATGGTTGAAATCCAGGCTGCATCTCATCTGGCCATGATTGGTAGTCCCATCAGGCGGTGCACAATTGGCCCAAATTGCCCAGGTTTAGCTGGGGTGATCTGAATGATCTGAATGATGCTTTCTAAACATATTCAAAGTTGACTTCACTACACCAGTGGTCCATGTCACTGTCTCTTCTATGACAGAACCTCAGGTTGTTTTGATGGGTTATGATCATGTTATTTCATCTCAATAAATATGGTTGAATCTTTGCTAGAAACTCACTGGGGGACCTTGCAGAGACTGGGATATTTATTCTGAAATAATGTGAGACATTCTTTTACATGGAGTCCATTCAACTTATTGCCTGAAATGTTAATTAAAGGTTTGTTTGCCATTGCAGAAGGGAAGGAATCTGTATGTAGTCTGGACTTATGGGTGTTTTCAGTTCAGAAATGCTTATAAGTTCTGTGTCTTTGTACTGGATCATCTCCTCCCCTCATCACCTGCAGAAGGTCCCAGCTGTATCAGTACAGTCACTGTGCAGTCTGACTGAGGGAGGTTTTTGTACGGCTCTGTATCACTGTGTGAACAATCCACTAATGTGGTAATTCTGACAGTAGTAATCTCCTGCATCTTCAGCCTGGACTGCACTGATGGTCAGAGTGAAGTCACTACGAGGTCAATCTAGATGAAGTCCCAGACTGAAGTGTAAATAAGGAGTTTATGAGCTCCTCCAGATTTCTGTTGGTACCAGGCTAGATAGTTCTACACATTACTGCTGGTTGTACAGTTCAGAGAGACTGTCTGTCCTGGGAGAACAGTTTCCACTGCAGGAATCTGGTGTCCCAGCGACCTGTCCTCTGGATTCTGAAACAGAAATATTTAAGATCTCAGAGAACATTTGGTCATGTTGTCTATTAAGGTGGTACTGAGAGTGCTCTGTGTGTGAATGTGCTCACTCTCATCAAATCAAATGTATTTATATAGCCCTTCGTACATGAGCTGATATCTCAAAGTACTGTTCAGAAACCCAGCCTAAAACCCCAAACAGCAAGCAATGCAGGTGTAGAAGCAAGGTGGCTAGGAAAAAATCCCTAGAAAGGCCAGAACCTAGGAAGAAACCTAGAGAGGAACCAGGCTATGAGGGGTGGCCAGTCCTCTTCTGGCTGTGCCAGGTGGAGATTATAACAGAGCAAGACCAAGATGTTCAAATGTTCATAAATGACCAGCATGGTCAAATAATAATAATCACAGTAGTTGTCGAGGGTGCAGCAAGTCAGCACCTCAGGAGTAAATGTCAGTTGGCTTTTCATAGCCGATCATTAAGAGTATCTGTACCACTCCTGCTGTCTCTAGAGAGTTGAAAACAGGTCTGGGACAGGTAGCATGTCCGGTGAACAGGTCAGGATTCCATAGCCGCAGGCAGAACAGTTGAAATTGGAGCAGCAGTACGGCCAGGTGGACTGGGGACAGCAAGGAGTCATTATGCCAGGTTGTCCTGAGGCATGGTCCTAGGGCTCAGGTCCTCCGAGAAAGAGAAAGAAAGAGAGAAAGAGAGAATTAGAGAGAGCATAATTAAATTCACACAGGACAGGAGAAGTACTCCATATATAACAAACTGACCCTAGCCCCCCGATACATAAACTACTTATTTGAAGGACTTCACCAGCGTGAATCACTGCGGTGGACTTTTGGAAGCGGCACAAAACTGGTGCTGTAAAGTAAGTCCATTTTTGTATTCTCTCATTAAAATAAAATGTAACCATGCAATTGAACAACGTTATGAGATGTTATCTTCTCCACAGGAAAGACTTTCAGGCCGTTTCTTTTTAATAATGTCTGTGGACACATTGGTAGAGGGCAGAGTCACCGAAGTGAGAGAATTGTCCACATACCATCAACCTTATGTAGCAATAATAAAAAATGAACCTCTAAGATCTGCTCTCAGAACTCACACTGCTAAACAGTTGCTTTCCATAACATATACAGTTGAAATCGCAAGTTTACATACACTTATGTTGGAGTGATTAAAACTAGTTTTTCTATGATTTGCTATTTCTGTGTTTGGCCTGGTATGGTTCTCAATCAGAGGCAGCTGTCAATCGTTGTCCCTGATTGAGAACCATATTTAGGTAGCCTGTTTTCTATTGTGTTTCATGGGTGATTATTTTCCGTGTTAGTACCACACGGGACTGTTTCGTTTGTTTCATTTTGTATTTTGTAGTGTTCAGTTTGACTTATTAAAAGGGACACTTACCACGCTGCAAATTGGTCCGATCTCTCTTACTCCTCATCAGAAGAAGAGGACGAGCGTTACAATGACATAAGTAATTTTTCCAACAATTGTTAACAGACAGATTATTTCACTTATAACTTACTATATCACAATTCCAGTGGATCAGAAGTGTACATACACTAAGTTGACTATGCCTTTAAACAGCTTGGAAAATTACAGTAAATGATGTCATGGCTTTAGAAGCTTCTGGTAGGCTAATTGATATAATTTGTGTCAATAGGAGATGTACCTGTGGATGTATTTCAAGGGCTACCTTCAAACTCAGTGCCTCTTTGCTTGACATCATGGGAAAAGGGCACAGCATGGAGGCGTCGCTGTGTTCTTTGCAAAATGAAGTCCCCCATCACCTGCACCACATGCTTGGTGACCCTCTGCTTTACAGCAGAAAGAGACTGCTATGGCACCTGGCATCAGCAGCACAATATTGTGTAGAGGACTGAGGGTCTTCCAAATATTGAAAGTGTTATTTTGTAAATGTATATTTTTTTTCTTCATGTTTTTTCTCCATTTGGGGGGGGGGGGGGGTATTAGAAAACCATTTTGGTATTTTGTATATAGTTATTCCATTCAAAATGTATAACTTCACCAATTTGGCCACTTGGGTACATTTGGGCTACTTGTGTGGGACACCTGGGTGACTGTCATGTAGCACACTCATTTTGGAAGTTATCATTCTGAAACTTGCACAAGTACTATTGCCCTCTTATGTTTTTCACTGAAAATGTCCCCATCATCCTATCTGAATGTTTGTTTATCTTGTTCATTTTAAAGATGATACAACAATAAAAAATCAAAAAACGTATGTTTTTTTCATTGTATTATCTAAACCAGATATATTGTGTTATATTCTCCTACATTCAATTCACATTTACACAAACTTCAGAGTGTTTTCTTTCAAATGGTACCAAGAATATGCATATCCTTGGTTCTGTGCCTGAACTACAGGCAGTTAGATTTGGGTATGTCTTCAGGCGGAAATTGAAAAAAGTAGGGGGGTAGCTCTAAGAGGTTTTAAGAGAAACCAGAAATACCCCAGTATCCCCTTCAGCACGATTTGTATCAGCTTCCACCAACACCATCATTCCAGCATGTTCAAGAGCAGTTACAGTCATTTTCTTACACATTTAAACAGTAACCAAAATCATCAAACCTCCTACATGTATAGGAGTAAACAATGAAAACAAAGTCAACATAACTTTTCCCATCACATTTCCAAATTTAGCATTAAACCAGTCACCAATTTGGTCAAAAACAGATTTTTCTGATTTTGAGAGTTTTACTAAGATCAGCAATCTTGTCAATTATTGCAGTCATATTCTCAGAGGAGTCAGGGAGGAGAATAACAAAATTTTCAGGATCAATATTATCTTGTACGTTAGTGTCCTCCTTCCTTCGCCAAAAGATAATCTAAAGCAAACTCATGTCGGCTGACAACTGCTTTCAGATTTTGGACATCTAATTGGCTAAATCCTTGGATTGTTAAATTCACATGGGCCTGTAAAGAATAGGTTAAACTGGTTCAATTGTTTACACACTTTCCTATGACAGCCACACCCCAGGAGGGTATGATTGACATACCAAAACTCTCACCCGGGTGTAGGACATGACCATAGGCTTCCTGATTGTCTGGGAGTCGTTTGGCACGCTGTAGTACCCCAGAGTTGGTTTTACCTGTCTCATTGAAAAGATCGGTGACCGGAATTCTTAACATGTATATTTCTGTTCTCCCCAAACAACAACACCCCCATCCAGGAGGTAAAGTGAGATACCCCTTATCACTGCATACCCACATCCACCCAAAAGGTGCTCCCATGCCTTCCTCTATCCTGGAAATGTTTAAAGCTGTCACCTGTTACTGTAAGTCTAACACACTAAAATCTCCTTTAGCATAGTTTCTCCTATCACTATAGTCTTCTCTTAGTTGACCCATATATTCATGACAAGCTCTAGTATCTCCCATATCTTCCCTCTACCACATTAGGTAAGTTTGCTCCCTTCTCGTGACCACCCCAACATACATGTGTCCCATAATCCCCAAATGTTCAACAGTCTTTCTAGCCAAGCACTTTATCATACATAAAAGCAACAGCAAAACACAGTAGTCCTACCAGGAGTGGAACAATCATGGCAGACATGAACATCATTACCTTACCCATCACGTTTCCAAATACACCATTACACCAGTGTCTTTTAGCTCTGCCATTCGATCTGAAATTAATTTGCAAAGAGCTGTTCAGCAACTCAGAAGCAAGTAATGTTGCTACTGTCAGTTCAGTTTTCCCCAGATAATAACACCCTTTCCATCCCATGGGGAGGAACATGTAGCCATTACACCCACAGGTCCAGAGATGATCCGGAGTTGTCCCCATGCCTTTGCCTATGTTTGACATATTTACCCTAGTTATCAATTGTTGCCCATCCAGTACATCAAAACTACTGGTATCTGTTTTTAGTCCTGTGTAAGACATTTAGGGGCTTTACACTACAAGTCAAATACTCTCCCCATTGTACTTCTGAAGGGTCCTATGCATTTAATCAGCTGGGAATTTTTACCTTGTTGTACGCTAGGAACCTACCTTGGCCATTTAGTCTCAATGTGCCCACCCTCGTTAAATTATTTAGCTGCATCTGAACTATTACCTACTGTCTTATTGGATAATCCACATTCCCATGTTGCTTCCTTCCCCCTAGTGACCGAACATCAGAGTAGTATAATTGCTGTTTCTTTGTCGAACCCTGGTATTGTTCCTTTGCATAAAATGGAGTAACTAACATCCAAAATCATTCTTTCCAATTGGTACTACATGGATTTCCCACAGAGAGGCTGTGGAGGTGAGTTTATGGAAAATCATTACCTGTATGCCAGATGTGTTCCCCCTCCCCTGTCATCTTATGTATGTCACTGTTTTCACCCATTTATTATTCTCCACATCCCCATCCACAAAGGGAACGAGTAAGATTTGGAGAGCAATAAATACCCTGCATGTGTTTTTCCATAGTTGCGATTTTCTTGTTTCACAACCATAGTTTCCTAGACATCTGATGACTCTTCAGGTTCTGTGGCTGAACCCTCTGTTGGTTCTTCTGACCTTTGGTCTCGGCCTTCTGCTCCTTTCCGTTGGCTCGGACCTTCTTCCTCCTTCAGATGTTCTCGGGGCCCTGCTCTCCCTCCCTCCAGTCGCTCATCCATGGCTTCCTCTCTGGGAGACGCTTGCAGTGGGAGAGATGATGATGCTAGCCGGACCTCTCCTCTACCCTCAGGGCTTTTGGTGTTACCATGGTTACCTGGAACAGACCCATCCATCGTGGTTGGTTCCATTTTCGTTTGTGGACCCTGAGTTTCACCCATTCTCCAGCGTTTATGGGTAGCTCGTCAGGGTCTTCACCTGGGATTGGTTCTGTTGCTTTCCTAGCGTGAGAGGGGAGAAAACTTACAACAGAAGTTAGTTCCTTCATGTACTCAAGATGGTCACACTAAATCTCAGTTATCTGTCGGTCAGACATAGGTCTCACTCCTGGGATGTTCATTGGTCGTCTTGTTAACATTTCACAAGGTGTACACCCAGTACCTTTGTTAAGGCTGCTGCACATTTTCATACGGACAAGAGCATAGTTTGACAAGGGAGCCTTTCAGGGTCAAGATTAGCCCTCAGTAACTCTTGTTACTCTGCGGTTGATAGATGGACACAAACTTCTGGTCAACACCCATCATTTTGGCCATTTTGGTAACCACATCTCCTATGAGATGGGTCCCATTGTCTGCAGACAAACCTCAGGCACTCCGAACCTGAGTACAAACTCCCTAACTAGCAATTTTGCAACTGTTTGCGCATCACAGTTGGTGGTGGGATGGTTCCACCCACCTGGTAAACCTGTCAATTATCAACAGGCAGTATCTCTTTCTTTCTTTTCGCTCTACCATGTCTATGAAATCCATAGCTAGGTAGACAAAAGATCCTTTTGGAGTGGGGAACTTCCCTGGTTGCAGTGGATTTCCCTTGTCTATATTATATAACAAACATGTCGCACAACCATAAATTAACTGTTTTGCGTGCTAATTCAATTTTGGGTCAAATTTTCAAACATTCTCCTCCTCCATTCTCCTCTCATATCCCCCTTTGACGAATGGCTCACTTCATGAGCCAATCGGCAAATTTGAAAGATCATTGGTTGATGGTAAACAGGGCATGCCAGAAAAAAGATGTAGCCATAAGCCAGACCTAGGACAGAGAGCACACCCTCTCTCCCTCCACACCTGGTGATTGAGAATATCAGCCTGCTGCTGTTTCTTAAGATCAGTAGTTTCAAATGACACAAACAACTAAAAAAATCAAATGCGTGTGCTTGACAACGGGAAACAGACAATTTGGCCGCCTCATCAATTCTAGCATTATCACACCAATCCGTGTATGCCTCAAACTTAACAATAGCCAATGTGTTATATTTTCGCATAGCTTCAATCAACTGTTCAACATAAGGTCTGTTTTTAATAGGTGTGCCTGTGGTATTAGTAAACTCTCTTGCTTTCCAAACCTTACTAGCATATGCTGAATCTGAGTAGAAAGTAAGGGCCTTCCCTTCCCCCAATTCACAAGCTGTTTTCAGAGCTAATAAAATCTGCCTGTTGCGCTGATAAATGGTCTGGTAGGGGCCATATAACCTCAATATATCCTTCCACATCTACTACAGCTAATCATACATGTTTCTACCCTGTGCTTTGATCTATATAAGCAAAACTATCAATGAACAGCACCATGTCAGAGTCAAGCAGAGGTTCATCAAACAGGTCTTTGTCAGTACACATTCCCGGGCTGTCCAGATGTCCCTGTTGTTGTTACTGATGATTTGCTCAGGGATGCTCCAACAACTTGTCCAGGTTTGCATGCCCCAACTTCCCACAGGTCCAGCATTGAGTGTTTGTCCAGTAACGAGGGGATCTGGTGGGCCCATATCCTCTTCCAGTCCATGGCTGTGGGTCTGTGGTTGTGGTGAGCCTGTAGAAACAACTTGAGCAGATGTCTTGCGTCTTCCAGTCTGTTCCTTTTTGTAGACTGAGTTGGGGTGGCGAGGAAAAACTCCCTCCAGGAATTGTGCCTCCTTTTTCTTCCAGCACCATAATTCCCATCACAGTTTCTGATACAAGGGCACTCGTCAACCCCTTCTTTTTGTGCATTTTTCTCGTCTGAATTATCTCCTTGACTAAATCCAACCTTGTCCTGTTGAATGATCCAGCCATTCGATATCTATTTTCTCCTGCCATCTCTGTCCAGACATGCCATTTCTCAAAAGTGAATGTAAATTCTACAGCAGAATACTTCTCTTGCATATATTCAACAGGCGTGATAGACTTCCTTGCTCCTATCTCCTCATTCTGGTTTGACTGTGCCCTGGTGCGCCGGCTTTTTAAAATTGAGATAGTCTGCGTGTAATATGTTTTCCAATTTCTATAGGGTTATTCTAAAGTGGGTGTAATGTGTAGGAATATGCCTAAATAAATTATTTTCTATCTCCTTTCAGTGTGTGTTAAATAACAGTGGGTGACACTGTAATCCTAATGCTGCTCTCACTTAATTCAGGCTATAGTGAATGGTTCTACTTATACCAAATATATTTCACACACGGGCCTCACAGAGACAACCGCATGGCAGACTTCAATTCCTAATGTTATATCTTAACCTTTCTAGCACAGCGGAACCCCTCAACAACATTCCGCTGAAAAGGCAGTGCGCAAAATTCTAAAATATATTTTTGTAATATGTCATTTTCACACATTAACAAGTCTAATACAGCAAATGAAAGATAAACATCTTGTTAATCTACCCATCGTGTCCGATTTCAAAAATGCTTTACAGCAAAAGCACAACATATGTTAGGTCAGAGTCAAGTCACAAAAACACATTGACATTTTCCAGCCAAAGATACGAGTCACAAAAATCAGAAATATAGATCAAATGAATCACTAACCTTTGATGATCTTCATCAGATGACACTCATATGACATCACATTACACAATACATGTACAGTGCCTTGCGAAAGTATTCGGCCCCCTTGAACTTTGCGACCTTTTGCCACATTTCAGGCTTCAAACACAAAGATATAAAACTGTATTTTTTTTGTGAAGAATCAACAACAAGAGGGACACAATCATGAAGTGGAACGACATTTATTGGATATTTCAAACTTTTTTAACAAATCAAAAACTGAAAAATTGGGCGTGCAAAATTATTCAGCCCCCTTAAGTTAATACTTTGTAGCGCCACCTTTTGCTGCGATTACAGCTGTAAGTCGCTTGGGGTATGTCTCTATCAGTTTTGCACATCGAGAGACTGACATTTTTTCCCATTCCTCCTTGCAAAACAGCTCGAGCTCAGTGAGGTTGGATGGAGAGCATTTATGAACAGCAGTTTTCAGTTCTTTCCACAGATTCTCGATTGGATTCAGGTCTGGACTTTGACTTGGCCATTCTAACACCTGGATATGTTTGTTTTTGAACCATTCCATTGTAGATTTTGCTTTATGTTTTGGATCATTGTCTTGTTGGAAGACAAATCTCCGTCCCAGTCTCAGGTCTTTTGCAGACTCCATCAGGTTTTCTTCCAGAATGGTCCTGTATTTGGCTCCATCTATCTTCCCATCAATTTTAACCATCTTCCCTGTCCCTGCTGAAGAAAAGCAGGCCCAAACCATGATGCTGCGACCACCATGTTTGACAGTGGGGATGGTGTGTTCAGCTGTGTTGCTTTTACGCCAAACATGACGTTTTGCATTGTTGCCAAAAAGTTCAATTTTGGTTTCATCTGACCAGAGCACCTTCTTCCACATGTTTGGTGTGTCTCCCAGGTGGCTTGTGGCACACTTTAAACAACACTTTTTATGGATATCTTTAAGAAATGGCTTTCTTCTTGCCACTCTTCCATAAAGGCCAGATTTGTGCAATATACGACTGATTGTTGTCCTATGGACAGAGTCTCCCACCTCAGCTGTAGATCTCTGCAGTTCATCCAGGGCCTCTTCATCATGGGCCTCTTGGCTGCATCTCTGATCAGTATTCTCCTTGTATGAGCTGAAAGTTTAGAGGGACGGCCAGGTCTTGGTAGATTTGCAGTGGTCTGATACTCCTTCCATTTCAATATTATCGCTTGCATAGTGCTCCTTGGGATGTTTAAATCTTGGGAAATATTTTTGTATCCAAATCCGGCTTTAAACTTCTTCACAACAGTATCTCGGACCTGCCTGGTGTGTTCCTTGTTCTTCATGATGCGCTCTGTGCTTTTAATGGACCTCTGAGACTATCACAGTGCAAGTGCATTTATACGGAGACTTGATTACACACAGGTGGATTGTATTTATCATCATTAGTCATTTAGGTCAACATTGGATCATTCAGAGATCCTCACTGAACTTCTGGAGAGAGTTTGCTGCACTGAAAGTAAAGGGGCTGAATAATTTTGCACGCCCAATTTTTCAGTTTTTGATTTGTTAAAAAAGTTTGAAATTTCCAATAAATGTCATTCCACTTCATGATTGTGTCCCACTTGTTGTTGATTCTTCACAAAAAATACAGTTTTATATCTTTATGTTTGAAGCCTGAAATGTGGTAAAAGGTCACAAAGTTCAAGGGGGCCGAATACTTACGCAAGGCACTGTATGTTTGGTTCGATAATGTGCATATTTATATCCAAAAATCTCAGTTTTCATTGGCGTGTTACGTGCAGTAATGTTTTGATTCCAAAACATCTGGTGATTTTGCAGAAATAGTCAGAATAAACATTAATAAAAGATGCAACTGTTTTTCACATAATTAAAGATAGACTTATCCTCTATGCAACCGCTGTGTCAGATTTTAAAAAAACTTTACTGAAAAAGCATAATCTGAGAACGGCGCTCAGAACCCAATCCAGCCAAATAAAATTCTGCCATTTTGGAGTCAACATAAGTTAGAAAAAAAACACGAATAAATATTCACTTACCTTTGATGATCTTCATCAGAAGGCACTCCCAGGAATCCCAGTTCAACAATAAATGACTGATTTGTTCCATAAAGTTCCATAAAGCCCATCATTTAGCCACTTGTTGTTAGCGTGTTCAGCCCAGTAATACATCTTCATGAGGCGCGAGCACTTCCCCCAGACAAAAACTTGAAAAGTTCCGTTACAGTCCGTAGAAACAAGTCAAATGATGTATGCAATCAATCTTTAGGATGTTTTTAACATAAATCATCAATAAGGTTCCAACCGGAGAATTTCATTGTCTGAAGAAAAGCATTGGAACAAGAGCAAACTCTGTCGGGAGCGCGCGTCATGAGACCGAGGCTCTCTGCCAGACCACTCACTCAAAGAGGTCTCATGAGCCCCTCCTTTATAGTAGAATCCTCAAACCAGTTTCTAAAGACGGTGACATCTAGTGGAAGCCCCAGGAATTGCAACCTCATCCATATCTGACTGTGATTTCAATAGGCACTGTTTTGAAAATCGATTTCTCACTTCCTGTTTGGATTTCTTCTCAGGATTTTGCCTGCCATATGAGTTCTGTTATACTCACAGACATCATTCAAACAGTTTTAGAAACGTCAGAGTGTTTTCTATCCAATACTAATACTAATATGCATATATTAGCATCTGGGATAGAGTAGGAGGCAGTTCAGTCTGGGCACGCTATTCATCCAAAGTGAAAATGCTGCCCCCTATCCCAAAAAGGTTAAAGGTGTGGAGCAACAGTAATATGTTATACACCAGTGCCCCCTGGTGGTGATAAAATCACAAAATAACTTTTTATGAAAATGTCTCCAATACTGGCCTATGGTAGGAAAGTGTCACTAACAAATACTTTCAACCTTTAATTCAAATCATTTCTGTCCTACTCCTAACTTTTTATTTCGTCATTGGGCCATTACCCAATAAACCCCACCACAATCCACAGACAAACAAACAATGAAACATACAATGCACTTTTCATAAACAACTCAATTCATTCACTTGGTAAATTTCACACAAAATTACCACTATTCATAACCAACTCAACTCATTCACTGGGTACCTCTACAAAATAATATAAATAACTAGTATCTTGGTAACTACCTTTTAACAAATAAAATTAGGTGATTAATGCTGAATCACCTCTGCAAAACTATCTAGTATTTAACTCATAACCGGCCACCCCTCCGTAGATAGGGCATGCCTCAGATAGCCGCGTCAAACCACCTGTGCACAATAAATAACTAGTAAACGGGTACCTCTAACAAATCAAATTAAAACCGGGCAATTGTCGCTCTGAAGTGCCCCTAACAAATATAATTAAAACCATCAAGCTTTCATTTCATTCATCCTATATTGACATCATGCATTTCACCAATAGTCCGTTACGTAATTTCTCCAAACTAAAATTAGACATATCATCATGTCATATTCAAAGTGTATGCCTATATTTTAGATTGTGTGAGGTGCCACTTACTTGAGGGAAACCACACCAGTGAATGCCAATTATTTACAGACTTAGATTAAATGAGTGTCTGCTTACCTTTTTTAATATAGAGCTCTGGCACCATGGTGTGGAATCTCTGCCAACCGGGATGACACTCACTCCTGGCAAGCTCGCCAAATGTTGGGGTTTGTTTCCTAGAAAATTTGTGGGCAGTGCTGAAACAGCGTGTGCGAGCAAGGAGGCCTACAAAATTGACTAAGTTACACCAGCTCTTTCAGGAGGAATGGGCCAAAATTCACCCAACTTATTGTGAGAAGCTTGTGGAAGACTACCCAAAACGTTTGACGCAAGTTAAACAATTTAAAGGCAATGCTACTGTTGTGGTTAGTTTCCTTGTTCATCATTGGCTCATTGGTGAAATTAACATTATGACAATATATTTAATTAAATCATTCAAAAACCTTTATTAATGCTATTACAGACAGAAGTTGACAACTGGAACATAAAGCATGTTTCCGAGTAAGTTCTGCATCAAAGAAATGGTCCCAAGTTATTTTATTAAACCCAAAGTCCAGCCCGAGTGATGTCACTGCCTACATCATTATCTTTTACTCATGAGACCAAAACCATGCCTACTCAACACTAAAACTCTTGTTTATATAGCTATCTAAAAGCTTAGCAGTAAATGTCCAAGTTGATGTATAGTGGAACGTCTAACTAATCTCTTCTCTTACACTCCCCTGCAGAGTTCTGTCTTCACAGTCACACATTTCTCAGAGAGGTCTCTTTATAAGAGGCAAAGAGACCAGAAAACAGTGGTGGAACAATTCTAAACATCTATAATGAATATGTATTGTTAATCTGTAGTCTAGAACCCTATAAATGTAAGGAGGGTGGGGTCTTATAACCCCTCCCCTTATATTAATACAACATAAGCATAATCAATTATTATAATACATCAAACATTTGGTAAGCCCCTATCATGACCCCTAGATGAACCTCCTTCACTACCAAATACTAATGGGCTGTAAGTAAACTTCTTGTCACGTTCTGACCTCTATTTCTGTTGTTTTGTATTTATGTAGTATGGTCAGGGCGTGAGTTGGGTGGGCAGTCTATGTTTGTTTTTCTATGTTTTGGGCATTTCTATGTTTTCGGCCTAGTATGGTTCTCAATCAGAGGCAGGTGTCATTAGTTGTCTCTGATTGAGAATCATACTTA
Source organism: Oncorhynchus clarkii lewisi (assembly GCF_045791955.1). Taxonomy (NCBI): domain Eukaryota; kingdom Metazoa; phylum Chordata; class Actinopteri; order Salmoniformes; family Salmonidae; genus Oncorhynchus; species Oncorhynchus clarkii. The sequence continues at coordinate 12,005,047 of NC_092167.1, forward strand.
GGTAGCCTGGGTTTCACTGTGTGTGTGTGGGTGATTGTTCCTGTCACTGTGTTTGTTGTCACAGGATAGGACTGTTTTGCGTTTTCACATTTCTTGTTTTTGTTAGTTTGTTCATGTGTAGTGATTTATTAAAACATGAATAACCACGACGCTGCGCTTTGGTCCGCTTCTCTTCCTCCTACAGACGAACGCCCTTACAGAATCACCCACCCACCAAGGATCAAGCGGCGTGGTAAACAGAGGCTGCAGCAACAGCAGCAGCAGGAGAAGCGACTGGTGCAGCAGGAGCAACAGCAGCAGCAGCAAAGGCAGCAGCAGGAGGAGCAACAGCAGCAGCAGCAGAAGCAGCAGTGGGAGAGGCTGTACTACTTGGAGAGATGGACTTGGGAGGAGATTCTAGACGGGAAAGGACCCTGGGCAGAGCCAGGAGAATATTGCCGCCCCAAGGCCGAGCTGGAGGCAGCAAAAGCAGAGAGGCGGCATTATGAGGAACTAGCACGGCAGAGCGGATGGAAGCCCGAGAGTCACCCCCAAAAATTTCTTGGGGGGGGGGGCACAGGGGGAGTGTGGCAGAGTCAGGAGTCAGACCTGAGCCAACTCCCCTCGTTTATCGTGAGGAGCCAAGGAGGAGCTCAGAACCAGAGCTGGTGTTGGAGGTGAGCGAAGCAGAGACTGTGAAGGAGTTAATGGGGAAATTGGAGGAGAGTGATATGAGGGACTTGCTGGTTTGGTGCATGAGGCACGACATTCGCCCGACGGAGCGTGTCAGGGATTTAATGGCACCGGGGTCAGCTCTCCATACTCATCCTGAGGTGCGTGCGAGGGGTCTGGTGAAGACTGTGCCAGCCTCACGCACCAGGCCTCCTGTGCATCTCCCTAGCCTTGCACGTCCTGTGCCATCTCAGCACTACAGTGCTCCTAGCAGTGCTAACTGTGGCGGGCGTGGTGCTGGTCAGGCACCGTGTTATGCAGTTGTGCGCACGGTGTCCCCAGTACGCGTGCTTAGCCCGGTGCACTACATCCCAGCTCCCCACATCTGCCGGGCTAGGGTGAAGATCCAGCCAGGGCGGTTGGTGCCAGCCCTGCTCTCAAGATCTCCAGTACGCCTTCACGGCCCGGTCTATCCGTCACCACCTCCACGCACCAGCCCTCCGGTGGCAGCCCCCCGTACCAGGCTGTCTCTCCGGCCCATCCTTACAGGGGCTTCCTCCTCTCCAGCGCTGCCGGAGCCTCACACCTGTCCGGCGCCTCTGCCGGAGCCTCTCGCCTGTCCGGCGCCGCTGCCGGAGCCTCCCGCCTGTCCGGCGCCTCTGCCGGAGCCTCCCGCCTGTCCGGCGCCTCTGCCGGAGCCTCCCGCCTGTCCGGCGCCTCTGCCGGAGCCTCCCGCCTGTCCGGCGCCTCTGCCGGAGCCTCCCGCCTGTCCGGCGCCGCTGCCGGAGCCTCCCGCCTGTCCGGCGCCGCTGCCGGAGCCTCCCGCCTGTCCGGCGCCGCTGCCGGAGCCTCCCGCCTGTCCGGCGCCGCTGCCGGAGCCTCCCGCCTGTCCGGCGCCTCTGCCGGAGCCTCCCGCCTGTCCGGCGCCTCTGCCGGAGCCTCCCGCCTGTCCGGCGCCTCTGCCGGAGCCTCCCGCCTGTCCGGCGCCTCTGCCGGAGCCTCCCGCCTGTCCGGCGCCGCTGCCGGAGTCTCCCGCCTCTCCGGCGCTACCAGGGCCTTCCTCTTCTCCAGCACTGCCGGAGCCTCCCGCCTGTCCGGCGCCATCGGAGCCTCCCGCCTGCCCAGCGCCATCTGAGCTTCCCGTCTGCCCAGCGCCATCTGAGCTTCCCGTCTGCCCAGCGCCATCTGAGCTTCCCGTCTGCCCAGCGCCATCTGAGCTTCCCGTCTGCCCAGCGCCATCTGAGCTTCCCGTCTGCCCAGCGCCGCCAGCGCCGCCCGTCTGCCCAACGCCGCCAGCGCCGCCCGTCTGCCCAGCGCCGCCAGTGCCGCCCGTCTGCCCAGCGCCGCCAGTGCCGCCCGTCTGCCCAGCGCCGCCAGTGCCGCCCGTCTGCCCAGCGCCGCCAGTGCCGCCCGTCTGCCCAACGCCGCCAGTGCCGCCCGTCTGCCAGGAGCCGCCAGTGCCGCCCGTCTGCCAGGAGCCGCCAGTGCCGCCCGTCAGCCAGGGGCCGCCAGTGCCGCCCGTCAGCCAGGGGCCGCCAGGGGCCGCCAGTGTCGCCAGTCAGCCAGGGGCCGCCAGTGTCGCCAGTCAGCCAGGGGCCGCCAGTGCCGCCAGTCAGCCAGGGGCCGCCAGTGCCGCCAGTCAGCCAGGGGCCGCCAGTGCCGCCAGTCAGCCAGGGGCCGCCAGTGCCGCCAGTCAGCCAGGGGCCGCCAGTGCCGCCAGTCAGCCAGGGGCCGCCAGTGCCGCCAGTCAGCCAGGGGCCGCCAGTGCCGCCAGTCAGCCAGGGGCCGCCTGTGCCGCCAGTCAGCCAGGGGCCGCCTGAGCAGCCGCCCCTCTGTCCAGAGCAGCTGTCGCCCCTCTGTCCCAAGCTGCTGCCGCCCCTCTGTCCCGAGCAGCCGCTCCTCTGTCCCGAGCAGCCGCCCCTCTGTCCCGAGCAGCCGCCCCTCTGTCCCGAGCAGCCGTCCCTCTGTCCCGAGCAGCTACTTCACCTATGTCCCAAGCAGCCCCTCTGTCCAGTGGGGTCATTGAGAGAGGTGGCCATGGTGAGTAAGCCACGGAGGCGGACAATAAGGCGGACTAAGACAATGGTGAAGTGGGGTCCGCGTCCCGCGCCAGAGCCGCCACCGCGGACAGACGCCCACCCAGACCCTCCCCTATAGGTCAAGGTTTTGCGGCCGGAGTCCGCACCTTTGGGGGGGGTACTGTCACGTTCTGACCTCTATTTCTGTTGTTTTGTATTTATGTAGTATGGTCAGGGCGTGAGTTGGGTGGGCAGTCTATGTTTGTTTTTCTATGTTTTGGGCATTTCTATGTTTTCGGCCTAGTATGGTTCTCAATCAGAGGCAGGTGTCATTAGTTGTCTCTGATTGAGAATCATACTTAGGTAGCCTGGGTTTCACTGTGTGTGTGTGGGTGATTGTTCCTGTCACTGTTTGTTGTCACAGGATAGGACTGTTTTGCGTTTTCACATTTCTTGTTTTTGTTAGTTTGTTCATGTGTAGTGATTTATTAAAACATGAATAACCACCACGCTGCGCTTTGGTCCGCTTCTCTTCCTCCTACAGACGAACGCCCTTACACTTCTGACCCACCGGGAATGTGATGAAAGAAATAAAAGCTGAAATAAATCATTATCTCTACTATTATTCTGACATTTGACATTCTTAAAATAGTGGTGATCCTAACTGACATAAGACAGGGAATTTTTACTAGGATTAAATGTCAGGAATTGTGAAAAACTGTATTTAAATGTATTTGGCTAAGGTGTCTGTAAACTTCCGACATCAACTGTATATTTGTAATGTTTAATTCCTAATATGATTTTATTAAATTAGATATTTTTCCAATGGTTTTCAACAATGTGTGGTCTACGCTTTTCCCATTACATTTTCCCTGGTCTTCTCTACCTCCAACCCCCTGGGGACAGAGTGAACATCTGGTGACAGTTCTGCTTTATTCTGGGACAAGCAGAACCAACCAGCCATGTCTATGTAAATCTGTTTCACTCCCACAGCTACCAGTCTACCAGTTGACCTGTTTTACTGCCTTAAATACCCTGGACTGGGCCAGATGTGAGGGAGTGGACTGGTTTTAACCTCTATGGTGGATTCAGGGAGGGACACATAACAGATATGCCACCATGTAATTAATGACAGCTAAAATGGAAATTACACTTTATGTAGATAGTATGTAGTGTATGTATCTACATCAATGTGTCATGTTTGAGCCCAGCATCATGTCTCATTCACAGATCTAACAGCTCATGAAAAGAGTTAATACATGCTAGATGATCACATCAATAACTGGTTGTGAAGTGCATGTAGGGAAATGGTTTGGGGGGCTGATACTTTTCCTCTTACTTCTGTACATCTTACTCTACTATGGACTGGTATTGTCTTCCAAAACTACAAATAACTTTTACTGTATATACACTTTCAGTTCATGTCCAATATAACAAGTTACAACCATGATGACGATGATGACGTTGGGAGAACGTGTGATTTGTATGATACTTTCTAACCATTTTCAAAGTTTACCCCCTCTACTGATCAGTCTTCCATGTCACTTCCCCCTCAGCACCTGCAGTAGGTCCCAGCTGTATCAGTACAGTCACTGAACAGTCTGACTGAGGGAGGTATTTGTACGGCTCTGTATCACTGTGTGAACACTGGACCACTGTGGAAACTCTGACAGTAGTAATCTCCTGCATCTTCAGTCTGGACTCCACTGATGGTCAGAGTGAAGTCACTCCCAGATCCACTGCCACTGAATCTAGATGGAGTCCCAGACTGAAGGGTTTTAGCAAAGTAAATAAGGAGTTTAGGAGCTCCTCCGGGTTTCTGTTGATACCAGTGCAAATAGTGTCCATTGCTGTTACTGTGTACAGCACTGCTGGTTTTACAGCTGAAAATGACTGAGTGACCCACTGAAACAGCTTTCACTGCAGGAGTCTGGGTCACTGTGACCTGGCCTCTTGACTCTGAAACAGAAATGCAATGTATATTTATAATTTAATTGTTCATTCATTTGTCCAGTAAAAAATAATTCCTTTATATTGTCAGGGTCATTTTCTGTAAATTATATTACCTTGGAGACAGAGGGCAAGTGTCCAGATGAAGATGGTGATAAAAGTCATGGTTGTTGTGGGTTCTGTTGTCATGAAGGACAGCTCTCAGTCATGAAGTGTTAAACTCACAAGGCTATAAACACTACCAGAGCACTGAAGCATGTGCTGGCTATGCAAAGTCTCCTCTCTATGCAAATGATGTTCCGAGGAACAGCTATCACCATCAATGAATGATGAGAACAGGATTTGTTTCAAAGGCTATCTCACCGTGGTATCTAAAAATAACATGAGTAAGCAAAAAGTAGGTGCCTGTGCTTCTAGAATTCAAGTGGCTTCTTACTGTGAGGCTCTGCTACAGACAATCTGTTGAGGATAAAATAGGATGTGGTCTCAATCTCTCCGCAGTGGTTAGAGCTGGTAACAACATAAACCTCAGTGTTTCAGTGAACCTAGATAGAGGTTAAAACACACTTAGAGAAAAAATATACCACAGAAACATACATGATATAGTAGCCAAACTCCACTCAAAGGAATTTAATCTAAATTGGTTCACTTGAAAAAAAGGCCTAAAAGCACAGAGTTTGCTAAAAACACAAATTTACATCAAATATACAAATACAGTGCCTTGCGAAAGTATTCGGCCCCCTTGAACTTTGCGACCTTTTGCCACATTTCAGGCTTCAAACATAAAGATATAAAACTGTATTTTTTTGTGAAGAATCAACAACAAGTGGGACACAATCATGAAGTGGAACGACATTTATTGGATATTTCAAACTTTTTTAACAAATCAAAAACTGAAAAATTGGGCGTGCAAAATTATTCAGCCCCCTTAAGTTAATACTTTGTAGCGCCACCTTTTGCTGCGATTACAGCTGTAAGTCGCTTGGGGTATGTCTCTATCAGTTTTGCACATCGAGAGACTGACATTTTTTCCCATTCCTCCTTGCAAAACAGCTCGAGCTCAGTGAGGTTGGATGGAGAGCATTTGTGAACAGCAGTTTTCAGTTCTTTCCACAGATTCTCGATTGGATTCAGGTCTGGACTTTGACTTGGCCATTCTAACACCTGGATATGTTTATTTTTGAACCATTCCATTGTAGATTTTGCTTTATGTTTTGGATCATTGTCTTGTTGGAAGACAAATCTCCGTCCCAGTCTCAGGTCTTTTGCAGACTCCATCAGGTTTTCTTCCAGAATGGTCCTGTATTTGGCTCCATCCATCTTCCCATCAATTTAAACCATCTTCCCTGTTCCTGCTGAAGAAAAGCAGGCCCAAACCATGATGCTGCCACCACCATGTTTGACAGTGGGGATGGTGTATTCAGGGTGATGAGCTGTGTTGCTTTTACGCCAAACATAACGTTTTGCATTGTTGCCAAAAAGTTCAATTTTGGTTTCATCTGACCAGAGCACCTTCTTCCACATGTTTGGTGTGTCTCCCAGGTGGCTTGTGGCAAACTTTAAACAACACTTTTTATGGATATCTGGCTTTCTTCTTGCCACTCTTCCATAAAGGACAAATTTGTGCAATATACGAAAGATTGTTGTCCTATGGACAGAGTCTCCCACCTCAGCTGTAGATCTCTGCAGTTCATCCAGAGTGATCATGGGCCTCTTGGCTGCATCTCTGATCAGTCTTCTCCTTGTATGAGCTGAAAGTTTAGAGGAACGGCCAGGTCTTGGTAGATTTGCAGTGGTCTGATACCCCTTCCATTTCAATATTATCGCTTGCACAGTGCTCCTTGGGATGTTTAAAGCTTGGGAAATCTTTTTGTATCCAAATCCGGCTTTAAACTTCTTCACAACAGTATCTCGGACCTGCCTGGTGTGTTCCTTGTTCTTCATGATGCTCTCTGCGCTTTTAACGGACCTCTGAGACTATCACAGTGCAGGTGCATTTATACGGAGACTTGATTACACACAGGTGGATTGTATTTATCATCATTAGTCATTTAGGTCAACATTGGATCATTCAGAGATCCTCACTGAACTTCTGGAGAGAGTTTGCTGCACTGAAAGTAAAGGGGCTGAATAATTTTGCACGCCCAATTTTTCAGTTTTTGATTTGTTAAAAAAGTTTGAAATATCCAATAAATGTCGTTCCACTTCATGATTGTGTCCCACTTGTTGTTGATTCTTCACAAAAAAATACAGTTTTATATCTTTATGTTTGAAGCCTGAAATGTGGCAAAAGGTCGCAAAGTTCAAGGGGGCCGAATACTTTCGCAAGGCACTGTAAATACCCTGGACTGGGCCAGATGTGAGGGAGTGGACTGGTTTTAACCTCTATGGTGGATTCAGGGAAGGACACATAACAGATATGCCACCATGTAATTAATGACAGATAAAATGGAAATGATACTTTATGATAATAGTATGTAGTGTATGTATCTACATCAATGTGTCATGTTTGAGCCCAGCATCATGTCTCATTCACAGATCTAACAGCTCATGAAAAGAGTTAATACATGCTAGATGATCACATCAATAACTGGTTGTGAAGTGCATGTAGGGAATTGGTTTGGGGGGCTGATACTTTTCCTCTTTCTTCTGTACATCTTACTCTACTATGGACTGGTATTGTCTTCCAAAACTACAAATAACTTTTATGTACACTTTCAGTTCATGTCCAATATAACAAGTTACAACCATGATGATGATAATAATGACGATGATGATGACGATGATAAAGACGATGTTGGAGAACATATGATTCTTTCTGTTTTCAAAGTTGACCTCTTCTACTGATCAGTGTTCCATGTCACTGTCTCTTCCCCCTCAGCACCTGCAGTAGGTCCCAGCTGTATCAGTACAGTCACTGTGCAGTCTGACTGAGGCAGGTTTTTGTACGGCTCTGTATCACTGTGTGAACACTGGACCACTGTGGTAACTCTGACAGTAGTAATCTCCTGCATCTTCAGCCTGGACTCCACTGATGGTCAGAGTGAAGTCACTTCCTGATCCACTGCCACTGAATCTAGATGGAGTCCCAGACTGAAGGGTTTTAGCCCAGTATATTAGGAGTTTAGGAGCTCCTCCAGGTTTCTCTTGATACCAGTGCAAAAAGTGTCCATTGCTGTTACTGTATACAGCACTGCTGGTCTTACAGCTGAAAATGACTGAGTGACCCACTGAAACAGCTTTCACTGCAGGAGTCTGGGTCACTGTGACCTGGCCTCTTGACTCTGAAACAGAGATGCAATGTATATTTATAATTTAATTGTTCATTCATTTGTCCAGTAAAAAATCATTCCTTTATATTGTCAGGGTCATTTTCTGTAAATTATATTACCTTGGAGACAGACGGCAAGTGTCCAGATGAAGATGGTGATAAAAGTCATGGTTGTTGTGGGTTCTGTTGTCATGAAGGACAGCTCTCAGTCATGAAGTGTTAAACTCACAAGGCTATAAACACTACCAGAGCACTGAAGCATGTGCTGGCTATGCAAAGTCTCCTCTCTATGCAAATGGTGTTCCGAGGGACAACGAACACCATCAATGAATGATGAAAACGGCTATCTTACGTGTCATCTAAAAATAACGAATGAGTAAGCAGGAAGTAGGTGTCTGTGCTTCCAGAATTCTAGTGGCTACTTACAACAGACAATCTGTTGACAATAAAATAGGATTTGGTCTTTATCCAATGGTTACAGCTGGTAACAACATAAACCTGAATCTAGATACTGCAACTGGGTACTGGACTTCCTGACGGGTCGCCCCAGGTGGTGAGGGTAGGCAACAACATCTCCACCCCGCTGATCCTCAACACTGGGGCCCCACAAGGGTGCGTTCTGAGCCCTCTCCTGTACTCCCTGTTCACCCACGACTGCGTGGCCACGCACGCCTCCAACTCAATCATCAAGTTTGCGGACGACACAACAGTGGTAGGCTTGATTACCAACAATGACGAGACGGCCTACAGGGAGGAGGTGAGGGCCCTCGGAGTGTGGTGTCAGGAAAATAACCTCACACTCAACGTCAACAAAACTAAGGAGATGATTGTGGACTTCAGGAAACAGCAGAGGGAACACCCCCCTATCCACATCGATGGAACAGTAGTGGAGAGGGTAGTAAGTTTTAAGTTCCTCGGCACACACATCACAGACAAACTGAATTGGTCCACTCACAGACAGCATCGTGAAGAAGGCGCAGCAGCGCCTCTTCAACCTCAGGAGGCTGAAGAAATTCGGCTTGTCACCAAAAGCACTGACAAACTTCTACAGATACACAATCGAGAGCATCCTGGCGGGCTGTATCACCGCCTGGTACGGCAACTGTTCCGCCCACAACCGTAAGGCTCTCCAGAGGGTAGTGAGGTCTGCACAACGCATCACCGGGGGCATCACCTGCCCTCCAGGACACCTACACCACCCGATGTTACAGGAAGGCCATAAAGATCATCAAGGACAACAACCACCCGAGCCACTGCCTGTTCACTCCGCTATCATCCAGAAGGCGAGAGAGACTGAAAAACAGCTTCTATCTCAAGGCCATCAGACTGTTAAACAGCCACCACTAACATTGAGTGGCTGCTGCCAACACACTGACTCAACTCCAGCCACTTTAATAATGGGAATCGATGGGAAATGATGTAAAATATATCACTAGCCACTTTAAACAACGCTACCTAATATAATGTTTACATACCCTACATTATTCATCTCATATGTAGATGTATATACTGTACTCTATATCATCTACTGCATCCTTATGTAATACATGTATCACTAGCCACTTTAACTATGCCACTTTGTTTACATACTCATCTCATATGTATATACTGTACTCGATACCATCTACTGTATCTTGCCTATGCTGCTCTGTACCATCACTCATTCATATATCTTTATGTACATATTCTTTATCCCCTTACACTGTGTAGAAGACAGTAGTTTTGGAATTGTTAGTTAGATTACTTGTTGGTTATTACTGCATTTCGGAACTAGAAGCACAAGCATTTCGCCACACTCGCATTAACATCTGCTAACCATGTGTATGTGACAAATAAAATTTGATTTGATTTGAGATAGATGTTAAAACACATTGAGAAAAAGATATAGCACAGTAACATAAATGATACAGTAGCCAAACAGTCAGGCAATCAAACTACACTCAAAGGAATTTAATCTAAATTGGTTCACTTGAAAAAAGGACTAAAGCACAGAGTTGGCTAAAACACAAATGTACATAAAATACACATATACAGCCTTTTGTTTGGCAAATAATAGTGAATAAATATAGATGTTTCGAATGTCATGTGGTTTTGATCAATTCTCGTTAGAGAATTCACTCAAGCCAATCCCTTCAAAATGTTTAGTTAAGTTCAGGGAATAGGGCCTTAAGTCACGACACGTGCACTTACAGTGAAATTCTGACAGTCTGAAATTCTGACATTCTGTCCATTACACTTAGATTTAAGCACCGATACAAAGGTTAAATACGTGTCTGTTTTCCGACAAAGAAAAGTGGGATGGATATTGAGTCTCTTCAGCAATATTCAACAATACAACACTGCATCTTTTATAGAATACAGTACATCTCTGAAAACAACGCAGGAGACAGGAGACAAAATTGATAGTATAACGTAAAAATAGTATTTACTGCACAGAGATTAGGAGATTGTTTCCCTTACCAGTTCCTTGGACTTGGCCACCTGGGACCTCTCCCATGTCTGTGGCACCATTCGATTCCTCAGCCAGAGAGTCACAGGATAGATACTTGTTCCAGAATATTTGCACAAACTGATCGTAGAATTTGCACTCAACTTTTTCCGCTCCAATCCTGGGAAAATAGAACATAACATTTGGTTGTTGACTCAATGCTTATTCTTCATATCTGGTTAGTTAATGAGCTTTGCTTATCTAACATGAGCATAGCAAACCTCTGACCATGAATGCACAACTTTTCCATCAGTATGGAGTCTTCATAATCAATTCACAATTATAAATAGTGGTTATCAATTTCATATGCATATCTTTTCCCCCATGGCTTTGGGTTTGCTCTTGCAGAACTGGCGAAAGTTGGCCTTTAGCCGCTTCACTCTAGACTGGCACTGTTCGACTGTCCTCAGGTAGCCCTCGCTGGCCATGGCCTGAGAGATCTCAGTGAAAATGTGTCTGTTTTTAGTGCAACCCCTCAGATCCTCCTGGACCTCGTTACTACCCCAGATACTGAGGAGGACCTGGGTCTCACTGTCGCTCCAGGGGAACTTGGAGCCATCAGTTAAAGGACGGCTAGCTGAAGACAAAGACACCCAATGAACACATTGTTTACAATGGGAAGGGGGTTAGATTAGTTGAAATAAGACAACTCATAGAACATTTGGTCAACCTCAAGTGTAGGCTCCCAGATAGCAGCTTCCTCATTGTCTAACGAATCTTCAGCCAAACTGTCGACGTTGAGCTCCCTTGAGAAATTATCTTCCATCTGGTCATAGAACTTACATTCCCTTCTGAGGAAATACTGTTAGACATACTGTTCAGAGGGAATTTCAGTTGGATCATCAACAGTGATGTCACGCCCTGGCCATAGAGAGGCTTTTTATTCTCTATTTTGGTTAGGCCAGGGTGTGACTAGGATGGGCATTCTATGTTCTATGTTTTTGTATTTCTTTGTATTTGGCCGGGTATGGTTCTCAATCAGGGACAGCTGTCTGTCGTTGTCTCTGATTGAGAACCATACTTAGGTAGCTCTTGCCCACATGGGTTTTGTGGGTAGTTGTTTTCTGTTTTGTGTCTGCACCAGACAGAACTGTTTCGGTTTCATTTCGTTCTCTTTTGATTTTTGTCATTAAGTGTTTTGTTCTATTAAATATCATGAACACTTACCACGCTGCGTTTTGGTCCTCCTCTCCTTCACCAGATGAAAACCGTTACAAGTGATAAAAAACAAGACAGGCAAATACATAGATTATTAATGAGATGAAATTAAGTAAAGCATCAATTTATTTCCGATGATGTGGTGTAATTTATAAAGTAAATAACTAGACATGAAATGAAATGTATAAATCCTTTGCATTCACTTGTCATGGTGGAAGCTGGCCTTGAGTCGTTTGATGAGGGTGTTGCACTGCTCAGCCGTCCTTATGAACCCCTGGGCCGTCATCCTCCATGAGATGTACTCAAACACATGTCTGTTCTTCAAGCAGCCGCGGAGGGAGAGTATATTAGGTGGCTACTAAGTACATTTTTAGAAGATTTATTATGACTAGGGTGCTGATTTGACCTGACAAGGACAAACAACTGTTGGCTCTGACACAGGAAAAACACAGGGCCCTAATTACATTAGACTTTGAGGGTAAAGATGATGAGGAGGCACCATACATGTTTCCTGATCTGCTTTGTCAGTGGGATCTGGATTAAAGTCATCACACATTAAACTTCTTATGGCTGCAATCCCATTAACGGGATCGATATGACAACAGCTAGTGAAAGTGCAGGGCGCGAAATTCAAAACAGAAATCTCATAATTAAAATTCCTCAAACATACATGTATCTTATACCGTTTTAAAGGCAATCTGGTTGATAATCCCACCACAGTGTTCCGATTTCAAACAGGCTTTACAGCAAAAGCACCACAAACGATTGTTAGGTCACCACCAACTCACAGAAAAACACAGCCCCTTTTTCAGCTAAAGAGAGGAGTCACTAAAAGCAGAAATAGAGATAAAATAACCATGCAATAATCTGAGACGGTGCTCAGAAAACAAATAAAATTATCTGCCATGTTGGAGTCAACAGAAATCAGAAATAACATTATAAATATTCCCTTACCTTTGATCATCTTCATCAGAATGCACTCCCATGAATCCTAGTTCCACAATAAATGCTTGATTTGTTCGATAATGTCCAATATTTATATCCAAGTATCAAATCAAATCAAATTTTATTTGTCACATACACATGGTTAGCAGATGTTAATGCGAGTGTAGCGAAATGCTTGTGCTTCTAGTTCCGACAATGCAGTAATAACAAGTAATCTAACTAACAATTCCAAAACTACTGTCTTGTACACAGTGTAAGGGGATAAAGAATATGTACATAAGGATATATGAATGAGTGATGGTACAGAGCAGCATAGGCAAGATACAGTAGATGGTATCGGGTACAGTATGTACAAATGAGATGAGTATGTAAACAAAGTGGCATAGTATAGTATAAAGTGGCTAGTGATACATGTATTACATAAGGATACCGTCGATGATATAGAGTACAGTATATACGTATGCATATGAGATGAATAATGTAGGGTAAGTAACATTTATATAAGGTAGCATTGTTTAAAGTGGCTAGTGATATATTTACATCATTTCCCATCAATTCCCATTATTAAAGTGGCTGGAGTTGAGTCAGTGTCAGTGTGTTGGCAGCAGCCACTCAGTGTTAGTGGTGGCTGTTTAACAGTCTGATGGCCTTGAGATAGAAGCTGTTTTTCAGTCTCTCGGTCCCAGCTTTGATGCACCTGTACTGACCTCGCCTTCTGGATGATAGCGGGGTGAACAGGCAGTGGCTCGGGTGGTTGATGTCCTTGATGATCTTTATGGCCTTCCTGTGACATCGGGTGGTGTAGGTGTCCTGGAGGGCAGGTAGTTTGCCCCCGGTGATGCGTTGTGCAGACCTCACTACCCTCTGGAGAGCCTTACGGTTGAGGGCGGTGCAGTTGCCATACCAGGCGGTGATACAGCCCGCCAGGATGCTCTCGATTGTGCATCTGTAGAAGTTTGTGAGTGCTTTTGGTGACAAGCCAAATTTCTTCAGCCTCCTGAGGTTGAAGAGGCGCTGCTGCGCCTTCTTCACGATGCTGTCTGTGTGAGTGGACCAATTCAGTTTGTCTGTGATGTGTATGCCGAGGAACTTAAAACTTGCTACCCTCTCCACTACTGTTCCATCGATGTGGATAGGGGGGTGTTCCCTCTGCTGTTTCCTGAAGTCCACAATCATCTCCTTAGTTTTGTTGACGTTGAGTGTGAGGTTGTTTTCCTGACACCACACTCCGAGGGCCCTCACCTCCTCCCTGTAGGCCGTCTCATCGTTGTTGGTAATCAAGCCTACCACTGTTGTGTCGTCCGCAAACTTGATGATTGAGTTGGAGGCGTGCGTGGCCACGCAGTCGTGGGTGAACAGGGAGTACAGGAGAGGGCTCAGAACGCAACCTTGTGGGGCCCCAGTGTTGAGGATCAGCGGGGAGGAGATGTTGTTGCCTACCCTCACCACCTGGGGGCGGCCCGTCAGGAAGTCCAGTACCCAGTTGCACAGGGCGGGGTCGAGACCCAGGGTCTCGAGCTTGATGACGAGCTTGGAGGGTACTATGGTGTTGAATGCCGAGCTGTAGTCGATGAACAGCATTCTCACATAGGTATTCCTCTTGTCCAGATGGGTTAGGGCAGTGTGCAGTGTGGTTGAGATTGCATCGTCTGTGGACCTATTTGGGCGGTAAGCAAATTGGAGTGGGTCTAGGGTGTCAGGTAGGGTGGAGGTGATATGGTCCTTGACTAGTCTCTCAAAGCACTTCATGATGACGGATGTGAGTGCTACGGGGCGGTAGTCATTTAGCTCAGTTACCTTAGCTTTCTTGGGAACAGGAACAATGGTGGCCCTCTTGAAGCATGTGGGAACAGCAGACTGGTATAGGGATTGATTGAATATGTCCGTAAACACACCGGCCAGCTGGTCTGCGCATGCTCTGAGGGCGCGGCTGGGGATGCCATCTGGGCCTGCAGCCTTGCGAGGGTTAACACGTTCAAATGTCTTACTCACCTCGGCTGCAGTGAAGGAGAGACCGCATGTTTTCGTTGCAGGCCGTGTCAGTGGCACTGTATTGTCCTCAAAGCGGGCAAAAAAGTTATTTAGTCTGCCTGGGAGCAAGACATCCTGGTCCGTGACTGGGCTGGGTTTCTTCCTGTAGTCCGTGATTGACTGTAGACCCTGCCACATGCCTCTTGTGTCTGAGCCGTTGAATTGAGATTCTACTTTGTCTCTGTACTGGCGCTTAGCTTGTTTGATAGCCTTGCGGAGGGAATAGCTGCACTGTTTGTATTCGGTCATGTTACCAGACACCTTGCCCTGATTAAAAGCAGTGGTTCGCGCTTTCAGTTTCACACGAATGCTGCCATCAATCCACGGTTTCTGGTTAGGGAATGTTTTAATCGTTGCTATGGGAACGACATCTTCAACGCACGTTCTAATGAACTCGCACACCGAATCAGCGTATTCGTCAATGTTGTTATCTGACGCAATACGAAACATCTCCCAGTCCACGTGATGGAAGCAGTCTTGGAGTGTGGAGTCAGCTTGGTCGGACCAGCGTTGGACAGACCTCAGCGTGGGAGCCTCTTGTTTTAGTTTCTGTCTGTAGGCAGGGATCAACAAAATGGAGTCGTGGTCAGCTTTTCCGAAAGGGGGGCGGGGCAGGGCCTTATATGCGTCGCGGAAGTTAGAGTAACAATGGTCCAAGGTCTTTCCTCCCCTGGTTGCGCAATCGATATGCTGATAAAATTTGGGGAGTCTTGTTTTCAGATTAGCCTTGTTAAAATCCCCAGCTACAATGAATGCAGCCTCCGGATAAATTGTTTCCAGTTTGCAGAGAGTTAAATAAAGTTCGTTCAGAGCCATCGATGTGTCTGCTTGGGGGGGGATATATACGGCTGTGATTATAATCGAAGAGAATTCTCTTGGTAGATAATGCGGTCTACATTTGATTGTGAGGAATTCTAAATCAGGTGAACAGAAGGATTTGAGTTCCTGTATGTTTCTTTCATCGCACCATGTCACGTTAGTCATAAGGCATACGCCCCCGCCCCTCTTTTTACCAGAAAGATGTTTTTTCCTGTCTGCGCGATGCGTGGAGAAACCTGTTGGCTGCACCGCTTCGGATAGCGTCTCTCCAGTAAGCCACGTTTCCGTGAAGCAAAGAACGTTACAGTCTCTGATGTCCCTCTGGAATGCTACCCTTGCTCGGATTTCATCAACCTTGTTGTCAAGAGACTGGACATTGGCAAGAAGAATGCTAGGGAGTGGTGCGCGCTGTGCCCGTCTCCGGAGTCTGACCAGAAGACCGCCTCGTTTCCCTCTCTTTCGGAGTCGTTTTTTTGGGTCGCTGCATAGGATCCACTCCGTTGTCCTGTTTGTAAGGCAGAACACAGGATCCGCGTCGCGAAAAACATATTCTTGGTCGTACTGATGGTGAGTTGATGCTGATCTTATATTCAGTAGTTCTTCTCGACTGTATGTAATGAAACCTAAGATGACCTGGGGTACTAATGTAAGAAATAACACGTAAAAAAACAAAAAACTGCATAGTTTCCTAGGAACGCGAAGCGAGGCGGCCATCTCTGTCGGCGCCGGAAGTAGAGAGGTAGATACTTTTGTTAGGGCTTATTGAATTCACAGTGGGATATGGATGAAGTTACACTTTCTAGGGCTTCCACTAGATGTCAACCGTCTTTAGAAACTTGAATGAGGCTTCTACTGTGTTGTGGGGCTGAATGGGAGCTGAATGAGCCAGGTGTCTGGCAGAGAGCCAAGGGCTGGTCAAGCGCAATTCACATGATAGTGACCTGTGTTCCATGGCTTCTCTACACACAAAATAATTATCCGGTTGGAACGTTATTGAAGATTTATGATAAAAACATCCTAAAGATTGATTCTATACTTAGTTTGAAATGTTTCGAAGACCTCTAATATAACTTTTTGAAGTTTTTGTCCGACGTTACGCTCGACCTGCACGAGCGTTTGGATTTGTACAAATATAATAACATCCTAAAGATTGATTCTATCCCCCCCCGTGGAACCACAATGTTACTAATATAAACCCTATCATCAAAAGACCCAGACGGAGTACTTCTTTTCTCCCGTTTAGTCAACATCATGTCATGGTGTTGAAGGAGTATGAAATGCATTCTAAAATGTACCAGTGCACATACCCCTGTCCGATTAGCCAGTAATACTCGGCCATAACGTCATTCCCCCACACAACCACCACCTGATGTGAGCCCTGGGCCTCCTTATCTTACTGAAATCCCCAGATCTCAACCAGCCTGCCAAATCACTCATTTGTTGCATCAGAAGTAACATTATCTGTCCTATTGCAGGTACTGATTTCCCCCACATATTTCCCAGAAGTACTATACTGAATCAAACAGTAAACAGTCTCCCCTTGCCTCTGTGAAAGGAGGAGGCTTAGATTTCAGAGAAACATGTGGATATAAATAGTGCAAATCCATACAACTGTTATTATCTGGCTTTCCTGCTTCCATGAATAGCTTTACCATACATGCCATTCCCTTAGGTGAATTAATTCCATTTAATGGAAAAGGGATGGTTGTTAACTGAGGTTTGCTGTGGCACAAGCATAGCATTCTTCTTTAGCTATTTATCTGGCCGTATATTGAATCCACTCTAACCAGAGGTTAGAATCCTCATAACCAGTTTCCCTTTCCTTAAGATCTTTCATCTGAACTATCCACACCGGCTCTTGGCTCTGGACAACTCCACAATCAGTATCTGCTTTGTCAGGGGGACTCTGCTTGTATTCTGCTGACTATAGAGCAATTATCTGCTCTAACTTTTTCTACCCAGAATGCACTAGATTATCAACTGAAACCCTTACTTTCACTACACTCCATCTTCTTCCATACTGGGTATGTAGATTTACAGTGCCTTGCGAAAGTATTCGGCCCCCTTGAACTTTGCGACCTATTGCCACATTTCAGGCTTCAAACATAAAGATATAAAACTGTATTTTTTTGTGAAGAATCAACAACAAGTGGGACACAATCATGAAGTGGAACGACATTTATTGGATATTTCAAACTTTTTTAACAAATCAAAAACTGAAAAATTGGGCGTGCTAAATTATTCAGCCCTTTACTTTCAGTGCAGCAAACTCTCTCCAGAAGTTCAGTGAGGATCTCTGAATGATCCAATGTTGACCTAAATGACTAATGATGATAAATACAATCCACCTGTGTGTAATCAAGTCTCCGTATAAATGCACCTGCACTGTGATAGTCTCAGAGGTCCGTTAAAAGCGCAGAGAGCATCATGAAGAACAAGGAACACACCAGGCAGGTCCGAGATACTGTTGTGAAGAAGTTTAAAGCCGGATTTGGATACAAAAAGATTTCCCAAGCTTTAAACATCCCAAGGAGCACTGTGCAAGCGATAATATTGAAATGGAAGGAGTATCAGACCACTGCAAATCTACCAAGACCTGGCCGTTCCTCTAAACTTTCAGCTCATACAAGGAGAAGACTGATCAGAGATGCAGCCAAGAGGCCCATGATCACTCTGGATGAACTGCTGAGATCTACAGCTGAGGTGGGAGACTCTGTCCATAGGACAACAATCAGTCGTATATTGCACAAATCTGTCCTTTATGGAAGAGTGGCAAGAAGAAAGCCAGATATCCATAAAAAAGTGTTGTTTAAAGTTTGCCACAAGCCACCTGGGAGACACACCAAACATGTGGAAGAAGGTGCTCTGGTCAGATGAAACCAAAATTGAACTTTTTGGCAACAATGCAAAACGTTATGTTTGGCGTAAAAGCAACACAGCTGAACACACCATCCCCACTGTCAAACATGGTGGTGGCAGCATCATGGTTTGGGCCTGCTTTTCTTCAGCAGGGACAGGGAAGATGGTTAAAATTAATGGGAAGATGGATGGAGCCAAATACAGGACCATTCTGGAAGAAAACCTGATGGAGTCTGCAAAAGACCTGAGACTGGGACGGAGATTTGTCTTCCAACAAGACAATGATCCAAAACATAAAGCAAAATCTACAATGGAATGGTTAAAAAATAAACATATCCAGGTGTTAGAATGGCCAAGTCAAAGTCCAGACTTGAATCCAATCGAGAATCTGTGGAAAGAACTGAAAACTGCTGTTCACAAATGCTCTCCATCCAACCTCACTGAGCTCGAGCTGTTTTGCAAGGAGGAATGGGAAAAAATGTCAGTCTCTCGATGTGCAAAACTGATAGAGACATACCCCAAGCGACTTACAGCTGTAATCGCAGCAAAAGGTGGCGCTACAAAGTATTAACTTAAGGGGGCTGAATAATTTTGCACGCCCAATTTTTCAGTTTTTGATTTGTTAAAAAAGTTTGAAATATCCAATAAATGTCGTTCCACTTCATGATTGTGTCCCACTTGTTGTTGATTCTTCACAACAAGTGTTTGAACCCTGAAATGTGGCAAAAGGTCGCAAAGTTCAAGGGGGCCGAATACTTTCGCAAGGCACTGTATGTAGCCCTCTCACATGATGTGAGCTATAACCTGTTTCCATGAACTACACAGGGACTTGCATAGATGTCTTCCATAATAGCTGCTCTTAATCCTGAACTGCCAAGGAGTCAGAGGCCCCATTTGGTCTACATAGAACTCCACTGAGACATCCTTCCCAATCCCACTCTCACTTCCTGTTTATCCAGATCAAGTGATCTCTTATGCTTGGTTAATACTAAATCCTCATTGTTTAACTATGTCAATATTACCCTCTGGCCTTCTCGGTGTTCATGGTGTATCAGGAATAAGGCTCCCACAACCAGACAGCTCAGGATGGACAGCCCACCCATAAAGCCCCACCCTCTTCCAGAGAACACATCATCAGCAAGAGCCAGACACACTTTCAC
This sequence comes from Oncorhynchus clarkii lewisi, assembly GCF_045791955.1. Taxonomy (NCBI): domain Eukaryota; kingdom Metazoa; phylum Chordata; class Actinopteri; order Salmoniformes; family Salmonidae; genus Oncorhynchus; species Oncorhynchus clarkii. The sequence goes on from NC_092167.1 coordinate 12,024,397, forward strand.
TTCTATGAACAAAAACAGGGATGGAATGACGGGAAAGGAAATCTTCATTCGAGAGATGGCCCCCGGAATTCTGTTAATTCCAGTTCTCCTCTCGAACACTGCTATTCTTCGACAGTGTCAATGTGTCTTACGCTCCCGCAGTGTGATATGAATCCGGGTAGCTCTTTCAGCTAGCTGTCACCAGGAGTCCTTGGTATGGTCCCCCCAACAGGCCTCAGGGACTGGATTGAGTGACTTCACCTGTAATTCACCTGTAGTGCATAAAATCTTGGACATACAGGTTTGGTTAACAAACAGTTTCTCATTTGTTCTATCTGATTATATCTTTAACTTCTATACCTACTTGTTAGCTAAACTTTTATTAGTTTATTATCCAGTAGGCCACATCATATCCTAGACCACAATTTACCCATCCCCCCTTTGATACCTGGCTCTGCCCAGGTAACAACCTTGCCTACTCTAAACAATGACTTAGGTAAGATTTGAAAATTATCCTTGTGTCTGACATCATCATGTAGGAGCCCCTTTCATTCTCCACATGTCCAATACTCCCTTGGGCGTCCATTCATGTCAATCCTGTACCAATTCTCTGTCAAGTGTCTTAGCTACTTTAAGAAGTATCTGTGCTACTTATAGATTTTCTTAAATATATATATTTATCGATTTAAACAGTAACCCTTTCCCCTCCTATCTCTCAAATACCACTAAGCGTCTCACTGTTTGACTTTATCTAAATTCATTGATTTTAGAAAAAACATGTCTATGATTGGCAATCTCTAAAGTCCTTACATTTCCTTAATCAATCTATCTTAATCCTTACAATAATCCTAAATCATCACAGATGTCATATATTCCTGTCAAATTTAATACTATTTAAAAAACCTCCTAATAGTCAAACAAAGCCAAAACAAATGCTAAACATATCAAATCCTTCCTACACTAATAAGCTCTTTCCTTCAGGGATCCACAGTATTTTAACTGACAATAACATGAATTAATCACGGTACTCAATTCTGTTTGTTTATGTTTTTATCTGTCGGCCCCAGCCGCACTCAGGCTCTGTGTGTAGTTAATCCGACCCTCTCTGCCTAGTCAACGCTATTTTACCTGCTGTTGTTGTGCTAGCTGATTAGCTGTTGTTGTCTCACCTGCTGTTTTAGCTAGCTCTCCCAATCAACACCTGTGATTACTGTATGCCTCGCTGTATGTCTCTCTCAAATGTCAATATGCCTTGTATACTGTTGTTCAGGTTAGTTATCATTGTTTTAGTTTACAATGGAGCCCCTAGTTCCACTCTTCATACCTCTGATACCTCCTTTGTCCCACCTCCCACACAGGTGGTGACCTCACCCATTACAACCAGCATTTCCATAGATACAACCTCTCTTATCATCACCCAGTGCCTGGGCTTACCTCTGTGGTACCCGCACCCCACCATACCCCTGTCTGCGCATTATGCCCTGAATATATTCTACCATGCCCAGAAATCTGCTCCTTTTATTCTTTGTCCCCAACGCTCTAGGCGACCAGTTTTGATAGCCTTTAGCCACACCCTCATACTACTCCTCCTCTGTTCCGCGGGTGATGTGGAGGTAAACCCAGGCCCTGCATGTCCCCAGGCACCCTCATTTGTTGACTTCTGTGATCGAAAAGGCCTTGGTTTCATGCATGTCAACATCAGAAGCCTCCTCCCTAAGTTTGTTTTACTCACTGCTTTAGCACACTCTGCTAACCCTGATGTCCTTGCCGTGTCTGAATCCTGGCGCAGGAAGGCCACCAAAAATTCTAAGATTTCCATACCTATAACTATAACATTTTCCGTCAAGATAGAACTGCCAAAGGGGGAGGAGTTGCAGTCTACTGCAGAGATAGCCTGCAAAATAATGTCATACTTTCCAGGTCCATACCCAAACACCACTGCGACCTGTATGCTCTAGTCGGCTGGCCCTCGCTACATATTCGTCGCCAGACCCACTGGCTCCAGGTCATCTACAAGTCCATGCTAGGTAAAGCTCCGCCTTATCTCAGTTCACTGGTCACGATGGCAACACCCACCCGTAGCACGCGCTCCAGCAGGTGTATCTCACTGATCATCCCTAAAGCCAACACCTCATTTGGCCGCCTTTCATTCCAGTTCTCTGCTGCCTGTGACTGGAACGAATTGCAAAAATCGCTGAAGTTGGAGACTTTTATCTCCCTCACCAACTTCAAACATCTGCTATCTGAGCAGCTAACCGATCGCTGCAACTGTACATAGTCTATCGGTAAATAGCCCACCCAATTTTATCTACCTCATCCCCATACTGTTTATATTTATTTACTTTTCTGCTCTTTTGCACACCAGTATCTCTACCTGAACATGACCATCTGATCATTTATCACTCCAGTGTTAATCTGCAAAATTGTAATTATTCGCCTACCTCCTCATGCCTTTTGCACACAATGTATATAGACTCTCTTTTTTTTCTTTTTTCTACTGTGTTATTGACTTGTTAATTGTTTACTCCATGTGTAACTCTATGTTGTCTGTTCACACTGCTATGCTTTATCTTGGCCAGGTCGCAGTTGTAAATGAGAACTTGTTGTCAACTAGCCTACCTGGTTAAATAAAGGTGAAATAAAAAAATAAATAAAAAAATAATAATAAAAAAAAGCCTAGTTTATATTTAGGTATGTCTTTTGAATTAATGGCTATCCTATTTGTACAGAACGACCGTCCTATCTAACAAAACTTACTATATCCCTTCCTTCCGTTATGTTTATTTGTGGTAGAATTCATTACCAAGGTCATTTCGGACCTCTCTTCCTTCCTTCCTATCCATTTTGGTTAAAACACAAAGTAGAAACCTAGTGTATTTGTTCAGAATATTCAAGCACCTATCATTGATTCCATCCAAACTCCTTTAGAACATTCAATCAAAAATATCTTAAATAATTCCTCCCAAATTCGAGAATAAAGACTATTTACCTTCGTCCTGTAGACTGGGAAAAGCAATGCCGGTTCGATTTCGTCACCTTCTCTGTCGCCCTTAGATCATATACCGGCCTGTTTTTTAAACCTCAACCCAGAGGCAAGGTCTTTAAATAACGATTCCAGACCCGTCCATGCACGGCTTTCGGCTATCCCTTCGGACGACAGAGGAAAGTTTGTGGAATCCCGCTCGAAGGACCAATTGTTACTGTAATTGAATTATACCAATGTGTTTTCATTAATTGAATTCCCTTAATCTATTTTATGAGAATTTGTAAGATTCTTGTATGCATAAAATAGACGGAGACCAGTCTTATCAATAATAGGTAACAGAATTTATTCTCGGAGCGCGCTGCCACGTTACCACGAGCAACAGTTTATATACAATAACATGACGTCATTTCATTGCTTCTAGAATGAATCCCCTCCTCCCGACCTAGAATCAAGTGAGGTTAATTATGGATGATGCGAATTTTCGCAGCTTTTTGTTAAAAATCGCGCAACATTTCAAAGTCCTGCTACTCATGCAAGGAATATAGTATATGCATATGATAAGTATGTGTGGATAGAAAACACTCTGAAGTTTCTAAAACTGGTTAAATCGGGTCTGTGGCTATAACAGAACGTGTTTAGGAGTACAAATCCCTGGTAAAACTGTTCACCAAAAACAAAACAAAAATATTCATCCGCCATTCAATCAATTGTTTAAGACCAGGGAAAATATATGCAAACCCCCTGTAAACGCCTACAGCTTCCACACGATGTCACCATTGCTATCAATATCCCTTCCTTCCCTTCTCCCTTCTTCTGACGCACCACAGGATGTTGTGAAACGGAAAAAATGGACGATGTTTTCCAGACTTGCTGCTATCGAATACAGATCGCACCGTGATCAATTTGATACATCATTAACGTTTATTAATACCTAAAGTTGGTTTAGAAACGTCGTTTGAAGTGATTTGTAAAAGTTTATAGGCGACTTTTGTAATTTTAAAAAGTGACGTTGCGTCTTGTAAATGGACTTTTTGCAGCATCAGACTGGCCTTCAGCAAATGACATTTTGGGTATACAATGACGGATTTAATCGGGAAAAAGACCCAATTGTGATGTTTATGGGACATATAGGAGTGCCAACAAAGAAGCTCGTCCAAGGTAATGAATGTTTTATATTTTATTTCTGCGTTTTGGGTAGCGCCGGCTACCGCAAAATCTGTTGTTTACGTGTCGTGCTGGTATTTTGGGGGGTGCATGCTATCAGATAATAGCTTCTCATGCTTTTGCCGAAAAGCATTTTACAAATCTGACTTGGTGGCTAGATTCACAACGAGTGTAGCTTTAATTCAGTACCTGGCATGTGTATTTTAATGAAAGTTTGAGATTTAACGAGTACTAAGTAAAGTACTATAGGTGGCGCTCTGAAAATTCCGCTGAGCTATCCCTCTGCAGGGATCACCTCCATAAGAAGTTAAAAGTTCATTCTAACTCACTAACACACTCACAGGTCACACAACATAACTGAATTCACTTTTGACCCCTCAACATTATCGATCACCACTTAGCTGACAGTTCTAATTAACAGAAAACCTAGGAATGCACTCACTGTCTTATCTAAAACACCCCAGAGCTAGGTTTAGTCGGTTCAACCATAGGTTATCTGTTTACTTAAACCACAACCCATTTCTTTCTTCCTAGTTGGAATGGTGTTCATTAACTTTAATTACTCCTTGTCTGTGTCACACAATTCCTTCTTATGAACTCATATTGTTAATCAGATATAATAAAACAGAGTATACGTTTACTTAGTTACAGTTCTATTTAAAATAAGGATATTGTTTATTCATTTATTCATAATATTTCTAACATTGCATGTGGAAAATTGCTGTTATTTCAGCTCATGAAACATGGGACCAACATTTAAAATGTTGCGTTTATATTTTTGTTCAGTGTGTATATACTGTATTCTAGTCAAGACCCATAGTATTAAACTGTTGATGTACATACAGTACAGTGCATTCGTAAAGTATTCAGACAACTTAACTTTTTCCACATTTTAACAGCCTCATTCTAAAATGATTAAATGTTTTTTTCCCTCATCAATCTGCACACAATACCTCATAATGACAAAGCAATAACACATTTTTATAAATGTTTGCACATTTATAAAAAACAAAAACAGAAATACCTTATTTACATAGGTATTCAGACTCCTCTAAATTGAGCTCAGTTGCATCCTGTTTCAATTGATCACACTTGAGATCTTTCTACAACTTGATCGGAGTCCACCTGTGATATAGTCAATTGATTGGACATGATTTGGAAAGGCACACACCTGTCTATATAAGGTCCCACAGTTGAGAGTGCATGTCAGAGCAAAAACCAAGCCATGAGGTCAAATGAATTGTCTGTAGAATGCTTAGACAGAATTGTGTCTAGACACAGATCTGGGTAAAGGTACCAAAACATTTCTGCAGCATTGAAAGTCCCCAAGAACACAGTAGCCTCCATCATTCTTAAATGGAAGAAGTTTGGAACCCCCAAGACTCTTCCTACAGCTGGCTGCTCGGCCAAACTGAGCAATTGCGGGAGAAGGGCCTTGGTCAAGGAGGTGATTATAATAAAAAATGACTCAAACCATCTGCCTCCCGTGTCTGCATCTGTGTCTCGTCTGGTGCCCTTATAGTCTGACAGCTATCAGTCTAGCAGTTGAACAGATTCACTGCCTGAAATACCCTAGACTGGGCCAGATGTGAGGGAGTGGACAGGTTTAACCTCTATGGTGGATTCAGGGAGGTAGACATAACAGATATGCCACCATGTAATTAATGACAGCTAAAATGGAAATTATACTTTATGTAGATAGTGTCTCATGTTTGAACCCAGCATCATGTCTCATTCACAGATCTAACAGTCAGGAACCTGCATATTGAAAATAGTTAATATAATCCTGTAAAATCAAATCCATTTAAATCAGACATTTGGGGACTTGTTTTGGGGGCTTAAGTGATTGTAACGTTGAAGCAATGTTGAGGTCATGACACCTTTTCTTTTACTTCTTATTTTGTATTTGGCAGGTATTGTGTTTTCAAAACCTCATAACATTTAGATGATCTTTCAGGTCATAAAAAATATAATGAGTCCATGATGATGATGATGATGATGAAGGAGAACATGTGATTTAAATGACACTTTCTACCCTTATTCAATGTTTCCTCGCTGCTCAGTGTTCCATGTCACTGTCTCTTCCCCCTCAGCACCTGCAGTAGGTCCCAGCTGTATCAGTACAGTCACTGTGCAGTCTGACTGAGGGAGGTTTTTGTACGGCTCTGTATCACTGTGTGAACACCCAGACACTGTTGAGGTAGTGTAAACTCTGACAGTAGTAATCTCCTGCATCTTCAGTCTGGACTCCACTGATGGTCAGAGTGAAGTCACTCCCAGATCCACTGCCACTGAATCTAGATGGAGTCCCAGACTGAAGGGTTTTAGCCCAGTATATTAGGAGTTTAGGAGCTCCTCCAGGTTTCTGTTGATACCACTGCAAAAAGTGTCCACTGCTGTCACTGTATACAGCACTGCTGGTCTTACAGCTGAGACTGACTGAGTGACCCACTGAAACAGCTTTCACTGCAGGAGTCTGGGTCACTGTGACCTGGCCTCTGGACTCTGAAACAGATGGCATGTGGTATTAGCATTCAATTGTTCATTCATTTGTCCATATAGCATATTCACTAAAACAGTAATAAGGTTATAAGCCTAATATTGCAATGGTCCGGAAAATGTTGTGTGAAATATATTACCTTGGAGACAGAGGGCAAGTATCCAGATGAAGATGGTGATAAAAGTCATGGTTGTTGTGGGTTCTGTTGTCATGAAGGACAGCTCTCAGTCATGAAGTGTTAAACTCACAGGGCTATAAACACTCCCAGACCACTGAAGCATGTGCTGCCAATGCAAAGTGTCCTCTCTATGCAAATCTCCCTCCTGGAGCAAGGCACTAGACAGGACAAGAAATTATATGGTGTAACTTCTGGATCACAACATTCCAATTGAATGCTTTTAGCCCGTACCATCCAATATTACACAAAACACACACACTCATAATATTGATTTATATGGAACTTGTTTCAGATAACGTATGCCTCATTTGGTAACTTATGGGATATACAATGAGTATACAAAACATTAGGAGCACCTTCCTAATATTGAGTTGCACCCACCCTTTTGCCCTCAGAACAGCCAACCTTTTTTTCGGGGCATGGACTCTACAAGTTGTCGAAAGCGTTCCACAGGGATGCTGGCCCATGTTGTCTCCAATGCTTCCCACAGTTGTGCCAAATTGGCTGGTAGTGGATCTCTACTCTGAATAGCTTGTTCCGTCTCATCCCACAGATGGTCATTTGGATTGAGATCTGGTGACTGGGCAGGACACAGCAGTCAGCTGAATTCACTGTCATGTTCGTACAGTTGAACCATTCCTGGACAATCCTAGCCTTGTGGCATGGGGCATTATCCTGCTGAAAAAAAAAAAATTGCAGATGGATGCATTGCTGCCATGAAGGCATGCATCTGATTGGTAATGATGTTCAGATATCCTGCCTGTGGCATTCAAACGTTGCTCCACTTTTGTCAAGGGACCCAATATGTGCTTTGAAAAGACACCCCACACCATCACACCACCACCAACAGCCTGTAATGTTGACACACGGTATGATGGATCCATGTGCTTGTGGTTTTCTCCATACCCTAGTCCTCCCATCAGCGTGAAACAGCAGGAACCAGGATTCATCAGACCAGGCAATGTTTTTCCAATTCTCCAGTGTCCAGTGTATTCGTTCCTTAGCCCACTGCAACCACAGTTTCTTGTTTTTTGCTGAAAGAAGTGGAACTCTGTAAGGTTGTCGGCTGCCATATCCCATTCATGTCAAGGTAAGACGAGTTGCATATTTTTTTATGGGTCTTTGGGCACCAATGTTGTACTAGTCTGTCAGTTAACTAACTGTAGCCCGACTGTTGCTCTGCACAATTCGTGTCAGCCTCCTTGGTCGTCTTGCATCAATGACCCATTTTCAACCACTTGCCTGTCGTTGGCTGGATGTGCTTTGGGTGGTGGGCCATTCTTGAAACACACAGGAAACTGTTGAGCGTGAAAAACCCAGCAGCATTGCAGTTCTTGACACACTCAAACCGGTGTGCCTGGCCCCCATCGCCATGCCCCATTCAAAGGCACTTTGAACGGGGCAATATTTGCTCTTACCCATTCTCCATCTGAATGGGACACATACACAATCCTTGTTTCCATTGTCTCAAGGCTTAAAAATCATTTTATAACCTGTCTCCTCCCCTTCACTTACCCTAATTGATGTGGATTTAACAAGTGACATCAATAAGGGATCATTGCTTTCACCTGGATTGACCTGGTCAGTCTGTCATGGAAGGTTCCTAATGTTTAGTCCACTCAGTGTATATCATCCATTGAGTGACTGTTTTCAGTTTAAGATGTTGGTTGGTCAAATAATAAAGGGAACAAATCTATGATACTCTCTAGACTGTAGTCCTCAACACTATCACTGGTCTAGTCCACAACACTATCACTGGTGTAGTCCTCAACACCATCACTGGTCTAGTCCTCAACACTATCACTGGTCTAGTCCTCAACACTATCACTGGTCTATTCCTGAACACTATCACTTTGTCTAGTCCTCAACACTATCACTGGTCTAGTACTGAACACTATAACACTGTCTAGTCCTCAACACTATCACTGGTCTAGTCCCTAACACTATCACTGGCCTATTCCTAAACACTGTCACTGGTCTAGTCCTGAACACTTTCACTGTGTCTAGTCCTGAACAATATCACTGGTGTAGTCCTCAACACTATCACTGGTCTAGTCCTCACCACTATCACGGGCATAGTGCTGAACACTATAACACTGTGTCTAGTCCTCAACACTATCACTGGTCTAGTCCCTAACACTATCACTGGCCTATTCCTAAACACTGTCACTGGTCTAGTCCTGAACACTTTCACTGTGTCTAGTCCTGAACAATATCACTGGTGTAGTCCTCAACACTATCACTGGTCTAGTCCTCACCACTATCACGGGCATAGTGCTGAACACTATCACTGGTCTAGTCCTCAACACTAACACTGGGCTAGTCCTCAACACTATCACGGGCATAGTACTGAACACTATCACTGGTCTAGTCCTCAACACTATTACTCGTTGTTACGAATCTCTTTTGGCCCGACAGTCTAGGGGGGGATGGTAGTGAGACCCGTAACATAACTCATGTAAATTATAACAGTGACAAAGTAAAAGTGAACGAAATAACCAGGACAACTGAAATAATACCGTCAAACTCAGGGTTTATTGTAAAACACACGGTAATGGGGGGGAGCAGGAAAAGGGGCTGAGCTGGACCCAAGGAAAGAAACAAATATGCAAAAACACCCCTAAGCTAGGCTAGCCTATTTCAACAACAGCTAACTAACTAACCAAAAATACAGTGGGTGGTCTGCCCAGTTCTAACTAGTGTGTTTTAACAAAGTTTACCTACGGGTAGTGTATGCCCATGGGCGACTTGTCTTGGTTTCCCCTTTTTCCCACCAGCAAACACCATAAACAAAAACAATACTCACAGGAGATGACAAAGTGATTTGGAGGTGCTCAAACAAAAGAAGAGGTTAATTATTACACAAAGAGCGAGATCTACATACATGGCATTTACAAAGAGATTGTGCTACTGAAATCTATCAAGAGCAGAGATCTACCAACATGTCATTACAAAGATTGAGCTCTCCTGAAATCTACAAAGAACAGCTATCTACCAACATGGCATTACAAAGATTGAGCTCTCCTGAAATCTACAAAGAACAGCTATCTACCAACATGGCATTACAAAGATTGAGCTCTCCTGAAATCTACAAAGAACAGCTATCTACCAACATGGCATTACAAAGATTGAGCTCTCCTGAAATCTACAAAGAACAGCGATCTACCAACATGGCATTACAAAGATTGAGCTCCTGAACAAACAAATGATGGGGTTTTTAAACCATGGGGAAGGAACTGTGATAGGGTAGGAAACAGGAGGAGGTGTGTCTTCTGATTGATGGGTTGATTGTTGACTGATTGGGGAGTGATGATTTTCACCTGTGAGGGGAGAAGGAGAGAAAAGAAACACACACAGGATACACACAGACACAGGATACACACAGACACAGGATACCTGTATCCGTAACACTCGTCTAGTCCTCAACACTGTCACTGGTCTAGTCCTCAACACTGTCACTGGTCTAGTCCTCAACACTGTCACTGGTCTAGTCCTCAACACTGTCACTGGTCCAGTCCCTAACACTATCACGGGCATAGTACTGAACACTATCACTGGTCTAGTCCTCAACACTGTCACTGGTCTGGTCCTCAACTCTATCACTGGTCTGGTCCTCGACCCTATTACTGGTCTAGTCCTCAACACTATCACTGGTGTAGTCCTCAACAATATCACTGGTGTAGTCCTCAACACTATCACTGTAATGAACAGTACTGAACAATATCACTGGTCTAGTCCTGAACACTCTCACTGGTCTAGTCCTCAACACTATCACGGGCATAGTACTGAACACTATCACTGGTCTAGTCCTTCCCCCCCGCTCTTACAGCAGGTTCCAGCTGTAGCAATGCAGTCACCGTACAGTCTGGCCGAGGGAGGTTTAATTACGGCTCTCTATCCCTACGGAACGTATCTGGGCTCCACTCATGATCAGAGTGAAGTCATTCCTAGATCCACTACCACTGAATCTAAATGGAATTCCAGAGGTGCGAGTTCTAATAGAGTGGATGCAGAGTTTCGTTTTTTGTCCAGATTTCTGTTGATACCACAATATACAATAATGTCCATGTGTGACGCACCATTGTAACAATAACTTAAAGGTCCAATGCAGCCATTTTTATACCAAAATCAAATCATTTCTGGGTAACAAGGAAGTACCTTGCTGTAATAAATTCCCATTAAAATAGGCAAAAATAGCTTTTAAGCAAAAAACTAGAATAATTTTGCTAGGACTGTTTAGGAGGGGTCTGAGTAGGGAGGAGAAAACTGAAAACTGGCTGTTATTGGCAGAGAAATTTGGAACTCTCTTTGTTATTGGTTTATTAACCAATTTGCCACATGGGGATGTCACCATGGAAAGCCGAAACTCCATCCAATGCAAACCTGCTAATTAGGTGTACTGTAGTAGGATGTCCCTTGGGGGTATCCGTACCTATGTATGACATGCGAGGGTTAGGTTAGTAAACATGCTGGAGATAGAACCTCGTTGTTGTGCGTCCTTATTTTAGATAATACTACATGGTGTCAGAAGTGGTTTTAAAATTCACATAAACGAGAAGGACGTACCAAGTAAATCATACATTCAAGCTGTTTCAAAGCAGGGAGGGCACATTGTTGGAGATAAAACAGCGCATATCATTATTTTGCTAGCTAACGAGCAAGGACTAAGTTACTGCTAAGCAACATGTTGCAAGAGGAAGAAGCTGGCGGGATTTCAGGGTTTGCGACTCCAAGTTTAACGGGCTCTGGCACAAACACGGACAGGCCAGTGGCTAGTGCTGACGGATTTTGCATTAGTCCCCCAAGAATTTTGATTGTATGGACATTCAAAACTGTCCGAAATGGATCAGGCGCTTTGAAAGGTACAGGGTAGCATCAGGCTTAAACGTGAAAAATGAGGCATTTCAAGTTAATACACTGATCTACTCTATGGGTGATGAAGCTGAGGATATATTAAATGCTTCAACGTTGACTGAGGAAGAGAAACTTAACCACAGTGCCGTTAAAGACTGTTTTGAAATGCATTTTGTATGGAGACACAACATTATATTTGAGAGAGCTAGGTTTAACATGCGCAAACAGGAGCAGGGTGAAACCACCGACAGTTTTATCACAGCTGTTGTAACGATTGTCGTAGGGAGAAGGAGAAGAGGACCAAAGTGCAGTGTGGTACGTGTCCATGATCACTTTAATAAACTGAACACTGAATATAAACGAACAAGAGAATAAAGGAAAACCGAAACAGTCCCGTATGGTGAAAACACTGAAACGGAAAATAACTACCCACAAATCATAGTGGGAAAACAGGCTGCCTAAGTATGGTTCTCAATCAGAGACAACGATCGACAGCTGCCTCTGATTGGGAACCATACCAGGCCAAACACAGAAATACAAAACCTAGACAACAAAATATAGAATGCCCACCCCAACTTACGCCCTGACCAAACTAAAACAGAGACATAAAAAAGGAACTAAGGTCAGGACGTGACAGCTCTTCACAAACTAACAGAACATTGTCAGTGTGGGGTGCTCAGGGAAGAGCTGATCCAAGATCGGATTGTAGTGGGAACAAGAAATATATCACTTTCCGAAAAGTTACAGTTGGATTCCCAGCTTACCTTGTCCAAAGCTGTAAACCAGGTTAGGCAGAGTGAGACAGTAAAAAGACAGCATACGATGCTGCACGACAGCAGCTCCTTGCAGAGCGAAGAGAGTGAGGAAATAAATGCATTTGCAAACCGAGCTAAAGAAATGGAGGGAAACACAGAACAGAGACAGACGTGGAGAAAACAATCACAGACAGTACCCGTAGCTAGTTCAAATGTTTGTCTCAAATGTGGGAAATCCCCTTTCCACAGATGGAAAGATTGACCAGCAAAGGATGCGGAATGCAGGAAATGTCACAGGAGAGGACACTTTCAGCTGTCTGTCGATTAAAGCAAATGCATGAGGTCTCAGAGGAGGTATAGCAGGACAGCATCTTTCTGGGAGAAGTAAGGGAAAAGAAGGCTGGCATTCAGACATTAAACTCAATGGGGAGGTTGTGTCATTTAAACTAGACACTGGGGCAGCAGTGACAGCTATCCCAACTAGGCTGTATAGCTAGCTATAGCAGAGATGGCCCTTTGCTCTCTACAAACAAAAAACTGTACGGGTCCAGTAATAAGATTTTACCAGTTGTAGGGCAGTTGGAGATTAAACTGGAGAGTAAAGACAAAAGTGCCATCCAGCCTGTCTTCGTCATTGACTCTCTAGCCAGACCGTTGCTGGGGCCACCAGCAATTGAAGCATTGCATCTCATTGAGAGAGTGAGCAAACTGGAGGACCCAGGTGAGGTTTTCAAAAATAAATTACCAAAAGTGTTTTCTGGTCTAGGAAGGATAGAAGGTGACTACAAAATCCACCTGAAAGAGGATGCTGTCCCCTATGCCCTTACCACCCCCCGCCGTGTGCCTATCCCTTTATTGGCCAGAGGAAAGGAAGAGTTGGGGAGGATGGAAGAAATTGGGGCGTGTCTAAAATAGAGAGTCCCACAGACTGGTGTGCAGGGATGGTAGTGGTCCCAAAAGCCAATGGGGACATTAGGATCTGCGTGGACATGACTAACTTGACTGAGGCACTCTGCAGAGAGAGACACATCTTACCATCAGTGGAGCAGTCGCTGGCTCTGTTGGATGGCACACAAGTCTTCACAAAGCTGGATGCCCGCTCAGGTTTCTGGCAGATACCGCTGTCATCAGAGAGTAGGGGACTCAGAACGTTTACAACACCGTTTGGCCGTTACTATTTTAATGTTTTGCCATTTGGAATCGCTTCCTGTCACGTTCGTTGTAATGATGAGACCACGGCGCAGCGTGAGTAGAGTTCCACATAATTTTAATAAACTGAAACTCACTGAACAAAAACAACAAACAACCAAACGAAACGTGAAGCTAATGTTGTGCACTCAGGCAACTAAATGTAGACAAGATCCCACAACACAAATGAGGAAAATGGCTACCTAAATATGATCCCCAATCAGAGACAACGATAAACAGCTGTCTCTGATTGGGAACCATATCAGGCCAACATGTACATACAAAAAAACCCTAGACAAAAACTACCCACCCTAGTCACACCCTGACCTAACCAAAATATATAGAAAAACAGGGATATCTAAGGTCAGGGCGTGACAGTACCCCCCCCCCCCCTCAAAGGTGCGGACTCACGGACGCAAACCTGAACCTATAGGGGAGGGTCCGGGTGGGCATCTACCCTCAGTGGCGGCTCCGGTTCGGGGCGTAGTCCCCGCTCCCTACGCTGATCCCTCCGCTTCTGTGGAACCAGACCGTGGATCATTGCCGGAGGCTCTGAACTGGGAACCACTGCTGGAGGCTCCGGACTGCAGATCGTTGCCGGAGGCTCTGGACTGGGAACCCCCGCTGGAGGCTCTGGACTGCAGCCCCCCACTGGAGACCCCGGACTGGGGACCATCGCTGGAGACCCCGGATTGTGGATCATCGTTGGAGGTTCCGGACTGTTGACCGTCGTTGGAGGTTCCGAGCTGTGGACCGTCGTTGGAGTTTCCGGACTGGAAACTGTCGCCGGAAGCTCTGGACTGGGAACTGTCGCCGGAAGCTCTGGTCTGTGGAGGCGCACTGGAGGCCTGATGCGTGGTACCGGCACTGGTGGTACTGGACTAGTGACACGCATCTCAGGGCGAGTGCGAGGAAGAGGCACAGGACCTACTGGACTGTGGAGGTGCACTGGAGGCCTAATGCGTGGGACCGGTACAGGTGGCACTGGACTGATGACATGCACCTCAGGGCGAGTGCGAGAAATAGGTGAACAGAAGGACTTGAGTTCCTGTATGTTGTTGTGACCACACCACGTCTCGTTAACCATAAGGCATACGCCCCCGCCCCTCTTCTTACCAGAAAGATGTTTGTTTCTGTCGCAGCGATGCGTGGAGAAACCAACTGGCTGCACCGATTCCGTTAGCGTCTCTCGAGTGAGCCATGTTTCCGTGAAGCAAAGAACGTTACAGTCTCTGATGTCCTTCTGGAATGCTACCCTTGCTCGGATTTCATCAACCTTGTTGTCAAGAGACTGGACATTGGCGAGAAGTATGCTAGGGAGTGGTGCGCGATGTGCCCGTCTCCGGAGCCTGACCAGAAGACCGTTTAGTTTCCCTCTTTTACGACGTCTTTGTTTTGGGTCGCAGGCTGGGATCCATTCCGTTGTCCTGGGTGAAAGGCAGAACACAGGATCCGCTTCGGGAAAGTCATATTCCTGGTCGTACTGATGGTGAGTTGATGTTGCCGTTGCTCTTATATTCAGTAGTTCTTCCCAACTGTATGTAATGAAACCTAAGATGACCTGGGGTACCAATGTAAGAAATAACACGTAAAAAAACAAAAAACTGCATAGTTTCCTAGGGATGCAAAGCGAGGCGGCCATCTCTGTCGGCGCTGGAAGATGAACCAAACCCCTGAGATACAACCAAACCCCTGAGAGACTTACTAGCCAAAGAAAATGACTGATCATGGGGTCACATGCCACAGGTGTCATTTGACAAAATCAAAGGAGACCTTGCCTCACAGAGAGTGCTGGCCCAGTACTGTCCCCACGCTAACACAACGGTATCAGCAGATGCATCATCCTTTGGGCTAGGGGCGATCCTCAGATAGATGCAGGACAACATGGATTGGCGTCCAATAGCATACATCTCCCGAAGCTTATCCGACACAGAGCATATGTATGCTCAAGTGGAGAAGGGGGCGTTGGCTATCACATGGGCATGTGAAATGCTCAGCCAATACCTTATTGGCCTGCAGTTTACAGCAGAGACTGACCACAAACCAATGTTGGCTCTGTTAGGGACAAAAGCACTGGACGACTTGCCTCCCAGGGTTCTGCACGTCCGCCTCAGACTACTGAGGTTCACCTACAAGATGGTGTATTTGCCAGGGAAGGCACTGATCACAGCAGATGCACTCTCCAGGGCCCCAATTAAACATTCATTATCAGACGAGGAGTGATGTCTAGAGGGTGAGGTACAGGTGTCCATTAATGCAATAAGGGACAACCTACCTGCATCTCAGACCAAACTGCAGCAGATTGCAGAGGCTCAACAAAGAGACCCCATCTGCCGACAGATAGTGCAGCACTGCAAAAAGGGATGGTCCAGGCAGGAGGAACTGCCTCAGCTGCTGAAGCCCTATTGGGTGCACCAAAGTGCGGAGATCTCATGAAAGTACAATGTCTAGTTATCCCAGAGACTCTACAACCAGAAATGCTAGACAGAGTGCATGAGGAACACATGGGGATAACCAAATGCAGACTGAGGGCTCAACAGTCGGTGTGGTGGCTTGGTCTGAGTACTCAGATTGCCAAGTTGGTGGCCCAGTGTGAGGTCTGTACAAAGTGTCAACCTTGTCACCCGGAGCCAATGATGGCAACGGAGCTGCCAAAACGGCCATGGCAAAAGGTAGGGGCAGATATGTTCTATCGGAAAAATGACACTTATCTGCTAGTGGTAGATTACTATTCAAGATACATTGAAATAGCAAAGACACCCATAACCACATCAGCTGGTTAACCACATCATTCCAGGCAAGGGGTCGCTGAGTTCCTGGTTACAGATAACGCTCCCCAGTTCTCTGCAAGCTCCTTTTCTACTTTTGCCGCAGAATATGACTTCACATGTGACCAGTAACTCCTACCATGCACAGAGTAATGGTGAGGCAGGGAGAGCTGTGAAAAGAGTCAAGGGGCTGCTGAAAAAGAACAAGGATCCATACAGGGCTCTGTTAGCTTACAGAGTTACATCACTGCATCATGGGCTGTCGCCTGCCAAGCTCCTGATTGGCAGGAGGCTATGTTCCACATTGCCTGTATCCCCGGCTCAGCATAAGGCCTAACAGGAAGGCCTTCGCTGAGAGGGACAAACGACTGAAACAAACACAAACTGGAGACTTTAATCGGAGACACCGTGCTACGGAGAGGCCAGAGCTGCCCGAAGGTCAACGTGTGTGGATTACAAACTCAAAGACACCAGCAATAGTGCTGAGGAAAGCGGATGCCCCACGCTCCTATGTGGTGGACACAGGCTCAGAAGAGGTACGAAGGAACAGAACACACCTCAGAGCTCTTCCAGATCTACCAGCCACACAGACTGAGGCCACAGAAAATGTACAAAAAGAGGGTGAAGGAGAGAGAAAGCTCACAGAGCCACAAGCACACTCCAAAAGGGATGTGAAGCCACCAGAGTGGCTGAAAGACTGTTACGTGAAGAGAAAACATACTGTTAGGGACCATACCCAGCAAAAAGAGACTGTACCTAAGTTAATGTTCATACTGTGTGATTTAATGTTTTCATACTGTTTCAGGATGTGAAGTAGCATGTTAGAGAATAATACTGGCTTCCAAATTGCATTTCAGTTATGCTTCAGTGGTTATGCATGTTGAGTTCTTGTTCATGGGAGAAGGTAAGATGTAGTAGGATGTCCCTTTGGGGTATCCGTACCTATGTATGACATGTGAGGGTTAGGTTAGTAAACATACTGGAGCTAGAACCTTGTTGTTGTGCGTCCTTATTTTAGATAATACTACAGTACAGTCGATCATATGTGTACAGGAGATCGTATTTTCAACCAGGAACTATCAGGAAATGACACTGATCCATTTTTTCACACTTTTTACAAAGTAATGCTAACGTTAAACATGTCATACTGGTATGCTTTCTGCTTGTATACTTTATACTTGTAATCTGCTTCATATCATATTACTGTTTGTGTTTTCTTCAGGTCTTTTAGCAATCTAACTTATATAGATTTTTTAAATTTAATTTTAATTAAATTTTTTATTTAACCTTTATTTAACTAGGCAAGTCAGTTAGGAACAAATTCTTATTTACAATAATATAATATTAATAATAATATTAATAATAATTAATAATATTAATATAAAGTTTTAGAAGTAATTTCCAAAGTACCTCGTTTTGATGTAGTTGTTTTGATGTAGTGCTGTGTTTCTGCCAGGTAACAATTCCCCTAACCTGACTGTCCTGCCCCCCTCTAGTGAGGAGCTGTCCCGTAAGACAATGGCCACGCTGACGTGTCTGGCCAACAAGGGCTTCCCCTCAGACTGGACCATGAGCTGGAAGGTGGATGGCAACAGCAAGAAGCAGGGCGGCAAAGACGGCCTGTACAGCCGGAGCAGCACCCTGACTCTGTGAGGCCTACCAGAGCTCCCAGCCTCCGGTCACCCAGACCCTGGGGAGTGCTGACTGTTCTGGGTAGGACCCACCAGTCACACACCCCTGTGGAGAGAGGATGTTGGTTCCTCGGCTTTGACTTTCTTTGTTCTAAGATTAGTTGTTCTCTGATTTAGTGATCACTCTCGTGTAGACTAACATGGGGCTTAGATTGAGTTTATGTGTCAATCCATTCTGTAGACTGAAATTTTGTTTGATATAGATTTAATGTGATCTGCGTTTATTCACTATCATGTTTGCTTTGATGCTTTGATCATGTAATAATGGATTAAAATAAAGATTTATTTTTGGAATGCAAATTTATGTTGTTTCTATTAATAAACTGGATCATATATACTAAACCTCATTTTCACTTAACATCATCGTTGACCAGTAATCACAATATAGCATGTTATAGTCTGTGATTTGAAGCTTAATACATGTAAAAATAAAAATAAATAAAAATTCTACAAGTGCCACTATTTCAAGAAATATAGAGCAGAGTGATAGTCTTCTCTACCTCCAACCCCCTGGGCACAGGGTGAACATCTGGTGACAATGCTGCTCTATTCTGGGACAAGCAGAACCACCCAGCTCTGTCTATGTAAATCTGTTTCACTTCCATAGTTTCAGTTTCACTGCCTGAACTGGGCCAGATGTGAGTGGGTGGACTCATTTTACTGTAACCTCTATGGTGGGTTCAAGGAGGGAGACATTCTTACAATGAATAAAGCACCATTTAATAGATGACAAATAAGATGGGTATTACTAAAGACCGGCATTGACCGTTACTGACATGTGTCTAATGTCTGAGCTCCACATCGTTTTCCTGAAAGCAGAGGGCAAGCATCCAGATGAAGATGGTGGAAAAATTAATTGTTGATATGGGTTCTGTTATCATGAAGGACAGCTCTCAGTCATGAAGTGTTAAACTCACAGGGTTATAAACACTCCCAGACCACTGAAGCATGTGCTGCCAATGCAAAGGGTTCTCTCTATGCAAACAGACTTTCATGGTCCCCCAGGGAAATTGTAGTTGAGTAGAGCTGTGTGAGCAGCAGAACTTTGAAAGTGTTGAGAGCTGATTGTCCAGCCAATCATGGCCTTGATTGATAAACATGCCTCTGCTGGAATCAATTAAAGACTGGGAAGGTGCTGGAAGATTTAATCAGGTTGTAGCAGGAACAAGGTGTTGTTTTAAGGGTACAATCATCTTCTCAACATATATGGTTGAATTGTTAATCAAAACCTAGGAGAACCAAGGCACTCTTAATATAGTAAAAATGCCTTTATTATGATAGCATGTTCAATAAAACAAAATATTTTAAACTCTGATGTGTTTCGACATGGCCGTCAGGACATGGTGGTTGAATAGTCCTCAACACTATTCAACCACCCCGAGACTGGGTTTTTTTAATTCTGAAATGATGTGAGACACTTATTCCACACAGATGGAGTCCATTCAAAATATTTTGTGACAATTTGAGGCAGTGTTTGCATATGAACTAATTAAGGTTTGCCATAACAAAGCGTAGGAAGACTTATGCAATCTAGAGACGCATGGTTGTTATTGCTTCAGGAACGCTTTAACGTGACGGTGCATGAGTTGACATGTTATCATCATTACTGGTATACACTCAGTTTACTCTTTCCATGACAAAGACTGACCAGGTGAACGCTACGATCCCTTATTCATATGACTTGTTAAATCCACTTCAATCAGTGTAGATGAAGGGGAAGAGACAGGTTAAAGAAGGATTTTTAAACCTTGAGACAGGGATTGTGTGGTAACACTTCACTTGACACCTAGCATCATAATGCTATGACACGGTCATAACCATGTCATATGTCCTAACAGCTGACATATCTTGTCATAATGGGGTCATAACACATATATTTAGACCTATTGTGACATATATATATTGCTTTATTTTATGGCTGGTTATGACACCTACATAAGAGTGACAAAACCCACACAACCTACCACACAAGGCAAAACATTCCATTACACCCTAGCCTACTTGTCAACAGTATGTTTATGTTATGTAACATTTCCTGAAATGTACCTTATCAAGTACGGTAGTATGGGTATTCGGCCACGGTCACTGTCTCTTCCCACTCAGCACCTGGAGTCAAACCCAACTAGCGCAGTCACTGTGAAATCTGAGGGAGGTTTTTGTATGGCTCTATATCACTGTGTTTCCACCCAGACACTGTTGGGGTAGTGTTCACCCTGACAGTAGTAATCTCCTGTATCTTCAGCCTGGACTCCACTGATGGTCAGAGTGAAGTCACTCCCAGATCCACTGCCACTGAATCTAGGTGGTATCCCAGAGTTACGGGTACTAATGAAATATGTAAGGAGTTTAGGAGATTCTCCGAGTTTCTGTTGATACCAGGCCAACCTCTGTCCATGTTTATCACTGTGTACTGCACTGCTGGTCTTACAGCTGAAACTGACTGAGTGACCCACTGAAACAGCTTTCACTGCAGGAGTCTGGGTCACTGTGACCTGGCCTCTGGACTCTGAAACAGAAATGTAATTAACATTCAATCGTGCATTAATTTGCTCATTGCTTTACAAAATAATGACTTTACAATAACATAATGGTATTTACTTTAATAAGGTTAAGTAACTACAGTCAGGGTAAATGTATGTAAAATATATTACCTTGAAAGCAGAGGGCAAATATCCAGATGAAGATGGTGATAAAAGTCATGGTTGTTTTGGGTTCTGTTGTCATGAAGGACAGCTCTCAGTCATGAAGTGTTAAACTCACAGGGTTATAAATACTCCCAGAGCACTGAAGCATGTGCTGCCAATGCAAACTGTCATATGTAAATAGTCTTACTGCTAGTACCTACATTCATAACTGTTAGCTATATAACTACATACAGATTATGCAGATACAGAATATTTTATCGTGTTATAAATAACTTCTACTGTAAATCAGTGATCTAAGAGGAACATGTAATTATCTAAGTGTGTCAGTGGATTATACTCATAACCCAGGATTATCAGTCCCTAATACATTATTCCAGTACTTCAGTACTATCAGTCCCTATTGTATTATATTAGTAGTTCAGTACTCTCTGTCCCTATTATGTTATATTTGTACTTCAGTACTATCAGTCCCTATTGTATTATATTTGTACTTCAGTACTATCAGTCCCTATTGTATTATATTTGTACTTCAGTACTATCAGTCCCTATTGTATTATACTCGTACTTCAGTACTATCAGTCCCTATTCTGCCCTGCAAAGGCAAAACTCAGTAACAACGAAACTGGTCAAAGATCTTTGATCTGTTGTAATGGCCAAGTATATTACCTGATTAACGTGGTATTTAGTTTCCTGACACAATAACAATAATAAAACAGTTGACAGAAATTGCTATCTGTCTATACAGAAAAATAATTTTAAGTCAGATTTTGAAGATTTGCCATTGTTTGGTATTATTGTATTATACTAACTAGCACTTCAGTATTCAGGGTGGGACTGAGAGTGCTCTGTGTGTTAAGGTGCCTGCCCACTCTTGTGTGATGGAGGTTTTTGTATGGCGACTTAACCATTATGAATCGTTGTGGTGGACTTTTGGAAGCGGAACAAAACTAGTGCTGAAAAGTAAGTACATTTTTGTCTTCTCTCATTAAAACAAAATGTAATCATACTATGAACAACATTATGAGATGTTATCATCTTCTCCAGAATAAATACTTTAAGGCTATAGAGATTTCTGGGGACAGATAGGTAGATTGGTAAATGGCAGTGTCACCAAAGTGAGAGAATTGTTCACGTACCACCAAGTTTATATTCTAAGGTGATTTAAAAAGAGGACATTTTGATACACAGTATTGCACGTCAGCTCATTGTTCTGTCAATTTGTAGCAACTACTTTTTCTATATTATAAGCAACACTTTGTATTTTATTCATCGTAGATGTTACCACTGACATGGTTTAAAGGGGAACCTCCTCTATAGTTTTAAAAAGTACTTTGCGGTCATTTTGGCTTGTGTCTCAGGGTAGATTTGACAACATTTACATGTAGATTTACAATTTTAATAGTATATACGATTATTAAATCTGAATATGTAATATCTGTTTACTGCATGTCTTTGTAGACTATGGGACGGTTTGTCAAACACATTGAGCTTAGTCCTGGACTAAAAAGCAAGCTCAATGGATAATCTTCATTGAAAGTGTTTTTTAGTCTAGGACAAGGCTTCATCTGTGTCCAGGAAACCCCCTCTTAGTATTTTGTTGCTCTTGGTGGGCTATACTGTAGAGCATGAATGTAACATACATGTTACATGTTAATCTGATGGATTGCTTTGTCTAAAAATATTTTCAGAGTTTATTTTTGCCTTTATCTTTATAGATTAAGTGTTTTGTTATCCTTAGTACTGTAGCTAGTTGTTTATCCTGTGTGTACTGCCTCTCCTCTCCTCTCCTCTCCTCTCCTCTCCTCTCCTCTCCTCTCCTCTCCTCTCCTCTCCTCTCCTCTCCTAATATATTCCATGATACAGTAGTAGCAGTAGTATCTGACCCTCCTCTCTCCTCTGTCCTCTCCTCCAGCTGGTCCCTCTATCAGACCCACAGTGTCTCTGCTCCCCCCGTCCTCTGAGCAGCTCTTCGGGGGCTCGGCCACACTGGCCTGCCTGCTGAGTGGCTACTCCCCCCAGGGGGCGATGGTGAGCTGGGAGGTGGATGGGGAGGAGGTGAAGGATGGGGTCCTGACCTCCACAGAAGAAGAGAAGGGCGGCCACTACAGCCGCAGCAGCACCCTGACCCTGAGCAAGGCACGCTGGGAAGAGGGAGAGGTGTACACCTGCAGGGTCGCCCATGAAGACACCAGTGATTCGGCCGCCTTCCGGAAAAGTCACTGTAGTGTCTAGGGACCGGAGAAGCCATTGTAGGAGGCTAGAGAGTCCACACATATTTGTGTTTTAGAGCTGAATGTTACAGTATTGTAGTGAATCAATTCAGGAGTGATGTGTGCCAAAATGAAGTATTTTGTGATTAAGTTGTAAATGTCATCTTGCTTCTGAGTTCAAATAAAGCTTGTTTTAATTGAAATATAACCACAAGAGTTACTTTAATGTTCATTCCGGTGATCACTATCTCATGAACAGGAAGCAAATTTGATACTAATTTATATAAAAGGGCATCTGATTCAACAAATACTCTGCAATCATTTCTACAAATGAACGATCCTGTTAGACTGCAGCACCAATAGCAGTGAGAATAATTAGTGATATTTGATAATAAACCTCTAAGATCTGCTCTCAGAACTGTCACGAACCTGCTCAGAGCCCATAACAAAAAGGGAGACAACGTAGAAATAAGGAATAACAAAAATAAATGTATTAACTAAAGTAAACTATTTACAATGAACAATGGTGTGTGCAGTCAGTAATCAGTAGTGTAAGTGAGTGGTTGCCTGCATAGATGGTGATAATGAGGGGTGTTGAAAGGTGCCATAGCAAACAAACAAACACAACGTCCACAAAAAGGCCACAACCAAATCCAACAGTGTGTCTGCATGGAGAGAGTCTCCTCAATGAATGGGGAAAAGGTGTATTTATCCCGGGACACACCCGGGCCCAGGTGTGTCCCATTTTGCTGACGACCCTCCCAGCTCCGCCCACCGACATCCTATTAAGGTAAACAAGAGCAAAGAATTCGACAGACAGAGTGGGAAGGTCGTCATAGAGCTCACACTGCTGAACAGTTACTTTCCATAACATACAGAGTGCATTCGGAAAGTATTCAGACTGCTTCCCTTTTTCCACATTTTGTTACGTTAGAGACAGGATTGTGTCGAGGCACAGATCTGGGGAAGGATACTAAAACATTTCTGCAGCATTGAAGGTCCCCAAGAACACAGTGGCCTCCATTATTCTTAAATGGAAGAAGTTTGGAACCACCAAGACTCTTCCTAGAGCTCCCTGCCCAGCCAAATTGAGCAATCGGGGGAGAAGGGCCTTGGTCAGGGAGGTGACCAAGAACCCGATGGTTACTCTGATAGAGCTCCAGAGTTCCTCTGTGGAGATGGGCGAACCTTACAGAAGGACAACCATCTCTGCAGCACTCCACCAATCAGGACTTTATTGTAGAGTGACCAGACGGAAGCCACTCCTCAGTAAAAGGCACAACAGCACACTTGGAGTTTGCCAAAAGGCACCTAAAGGACTCTCAGACCATGAGCAACAAGATTCTCTGGTCTGATGATGCCAAGACTGAACTCTTTGGCCTGATTGCCATATGTCACGTCTGGAGGAAACCTGGCACCATCCCTACGGTGAAGCATGGTGGTGGCAGCATCATGATGTGGGGATGGTTTTCAGAGGCAGGGACTGGGAAACTAGTCAGGATCAAGGGAAAGATGAACGGAGCAAAGATCCATAAATATCCAGAGCATACAGGACCTCAGACTGAGTTTCACCTTTCAACAGGACAACGACCCTAAGCACACAGCTAAGACAATGCAGGAGTGGCTTCGGGACAAGTCTCTGAATGTCCTTGAGTGGCCCAGCCAGAGCTTGAACCCGATCGAACATCTCTGGAGAGACCTGAAAATAGCTGTGCAGTGATGCTCCCCATCCAACCTGACAGAGCTTGAGAGGATCTGCAGAGAACAATGGGAGAAATTCTCCAAATACAGGTGTGCCAAGCTTGTAGCGTCATACCTAAGAAGACTCGGAGCTGTAATCGCTGCCAAAGGTGCTTCAACAAAGTACAGAGTAAAGGGTTTGAATACTTACCGAATGCAATGTATCTATAATGTTTCATTCCTAACGTGATTTTATTATATTAGATGTTTTAGCAATTGTTTTCAATAATGTGTGGTCTACACTTTTCCATTATTTCCCCCCTGGTCTTCTCTACCTCCAACCCCCTGGGAACAGAGTGAACATCTGGTGACAGTGCTGCTCTATTCTGGGACAAGCAGAACCACCCAGCCCTGTCTATGCAAATCTGTTTCACTCTTACAGCTACCAGTCTAGCAGTTGACCTGTTTTACTGCCTAAAAGACCATGGACTGGGCCAGATGGGAGGGAGTGGACTGGTTTGAACCTTCATGGTGGATTCAGGGAGGGTACAGTAACAGATATTTCAACATGTAATCTATGACAGATAAAATGGATATTATACATTATGTAGATATATCTAATGCCTGAACCCAGCACCATGTCTTACCCACAGATCTAACCTTCAGTAACCTCCTCATCAAAATAGTTAATATAATGCTAGATGATCACATCAATATCTGGTTGTGAGGTCTGGTTGTGAGGTGTATATGGGGATTGTATCTAGGGGGTGATGCTGATGCTGATGTACCATCACCTTCTTTTTCTTTACTTCTGTGCACCACTCAGGCTCCCGAGTGGCGCAGTGGCCTAAGACACTGCATCTCAATGCAAGAGGTGTCATTGCAGTACATGGTTGAAATCCAGGCTGCATCTCATCTGGCCATGATTGGTAGTCCCATCAGGGAGTGCACAATTGGCCCAAATTGCCCAGGTTTAGCTGGGGTGATCTGAATGATCTGAATGATGCTTTCTAAACATATTCAAAGTTGACTTCACTACACCAGTGGTCCATGTCACTGTCTCTTCTATGACAGAACCTCAGGTTGTTTTGATGGGTTATGATCATGTTATTTCATCTCAATAAATATGGTTGAATCTTTGCTAGAAACTCACTGGGGGACCTTGCAGAGACTGGGATATTTATTCTGAAATAATGTGAGACATTCTTTTACATGGAGTCCATTCAACTTATTGCCTGAAATGTTAATTAAAGGTTTGTTTGCCATTGCAGAAGGGAAGGAATCTGTATGTAGTCTGGACTTATGGGTGTTTTCAGTTCAGAAATGCTTATAAGTTCTGTGTCTTTGTACTGGATCATCTCCTCCCCTCATCACCTGCAGAAGGTCCCAGCTGTATCAGTACAGTCACTGTGCAGTCTGACTGAGGGAGGTTTTTGCACGGCTCTGTATCACTGTGTGAACAATCCACTAATGTGGTAATTCTGACAGTAGTAATCTCCTGCATCTTCAGCCTGGACTGCACTGATGGTCAGAGTGAAGTCACTACGAGGTCAATCTAGATGAAGTCCCAGACTGAAGTGTAAATAAGGAGTTTATGAGCTCCTCCAGATTTCTGTTGGTACCAGGCTAGATAGTTCTACACATTACTGCTGGTTGTACAGTTCAGAGAGACTGTCTGTCCTGGGAGGAACTGCAGGAATCTGGTGTCCCAGCGACCTGTCCTCTGGATTCTGAAACAGAAATATTTAAGATCTCAGAGAACATTTGGTCATGTTGTCTATTAAGGTGGTACTGAGAGTGCTCTGTGTGTGAATGTGCTCACTCTCATCAAATCAAATGTATTTATATAGCCCTTCGTACATGAGCTGATATCTCAAAGTACTGTTCAGAAACCCAGCCTAAAACCCCAAACAGCTAGCAATGCAGGTGTAGAAGCAAGGTGGCTAGGAAAAAATCCCTAGAAAGGCCAGAACCTAGGAAGAAACCTAGAGAGGAACCAGGCTATGAGGGGTGGCCAGTCCTCTTCTGGCTGTGCCAGGTGGAGATTATAACAGAGCAAGACCAAGATGTTCAAATGTTCATAAATGACCAGCATGGTCAAATAATAATAATCCCAGTAGTTGTCGAGGGTGCAGCAAGTCAGCACCTCAGGAGTAAATGTCAGTTGGCTTTTCATAGCCGATCATTAAGAGTATCTGTACCACTCCTGCTGTCTCTAGAGAGTTGAAAACAGGTCTGGGACAGGTAGCATGTCCGGTGAACAGGTCAGGATTCCATAGCCGCAGGCAGAACAGTTGAAATTGGAGCAGCAGTACGGCCAGGTGGACTGGGGACAGCAAGGAGTCATTATGCCAGGTTGTCCTGAGGCATGGTCCTAGGGCTCAGGTCCTCCGAGAAAGAGAAAGAAAGAGAGAAAGAGAGAATTAGAGAGAGCATAATTAAATTCACACAGGACACCGGATAAGACAGGAGAAGTACTCCATATATAACAAACTGACCCTAGCCCCCCGATACATAAACTACTTATTTGAAGGACTTCACCAGCGTGAATCACTGCGGTGGACTTTTGGAAGCGGCACAAAACTGGTGCTGTAAAGTAAGTCCATTTTTGTATTCTCTCATTAAAATAAAATGTAACCATGCAATTGAACAACGTTATGAGATGTTATCTTCTCCACAGGAAAGACTTTCAGGCCGTTTCTTTTTAATAATGTCTGTGGACACATTGGTAGAGGGCAGAGTCACCGAAGTGAGAGAATTGTCCACATACCATCAACCTTATGTAGCAATAATAAAAAATGAACCTCTAAGATCTGCTCTCAGAACTCACACTGCTAAACAGTTGCTTTCCATAACATATACAGTTGAAATCGCAAGTTTACATACACTTATGTTGGAGTGATTAAAACTAGTTTTTCTATGATTTGCTATTTCTGTGTTTGGCCTGGTATGGTTCTCAATCAGAGGCAGCTGTCAATCGTTGTCCCTGATTGAGAACCATATTTAGGTAGCCTGTTTTCTATTGTGTTTCATGGGTGATTATTTTCCGTGTTAGTACCACACGGGACTGTTTCGTTTGTTTCATTTTGTATTTTGTAGTGTTCAGTTTGACTTATTAAAAGGGACACTTACCACGCTGCAAATTGGTCCGATCTCTCTTACTCCTCATCAGAAGAAGAGGACGAGCGTTACAATGACATAAGTAATTTTTCCAACAATTGTTAACAGACAGATTATTTCACTTATAACTTACTATATCACAATTCCAGTGGATCAGAAGTGTACATACACTAAGTTGACTATGCCTTTAAACAGCTTGGAAAATTACAGTAAATGATGTCATGGCTTTAGAAGCTTCTGGTAGGCTAATTGATATAATTTGTGTCAATAGGAGATGTACCTGTGGATGTATTTCAAGGGCTACCTTCAAACTCAGTGCCTCTTTGCTTGACATCATGGGAAAAGGGCACAGCATGGAGGCGTCGCTGTGTTCTTTGCAAAATGAAGTCCCCCATCACCTGCACCACATGCTTGGTGACCCTCTGCTTTACAGCAGAAAGAGACTGCTATGGCACCTGGCATCAGCAGCACAATATTGTGTAGAGGACTGAGGGTCTTCCAAATATTGAAAGTGTTATTTTGTAAATGTATATTTTTTTTCTTCATGTTTTTTCTCCATTTGGGGGGGGGGGTATTAGAATACCATTTTGGTATTTTGTATATAGTTATTCCATTCAAAATGTATAACTTCACCAATTTGGCCACTTGGGTACATTTGGGCTACTTGTGTGGGACACCTGGGTGACTGTCATGTAGCACACTCATTTTGGAAGTTATCATTCTGAAACTTGCACAAGTACTATTGCCCTCTTATGTTTTTCACTGAAAATGTCCCCATCATCCTATCTGAATGTTTGTTTATCTTGTTCATTTTAAAGATGATACAACAATAAAAAATAAAAAACGTATGTTTTTTTCATTGTATTATCTAAACCAGATATATTGTGTTATATTCTCCTACATTCAATTCACATTTACACAAACTTCAGAGTGTTTTCTTTCAAATGGTACCAAGAATATGCATATCCTTGGTTCTGTGCCTGAACTACAGGCAGTTAGATTTGGGTATGTCTTCAGGCGGAAATTGAAAAAAGTAGGGGGGTAGCTCTAAGAGGTTTTAAGAGAAACCAGAAATACCCCAGTATCCCCTTCAGCACGATTTGTATCAGCTTCCACCAACACCATCATTCCAGCATGTTCAAGAGCAGTTACAGTCATTTTCTTACACATTTAAACAGTAACCAAAATCATCAAACCTCCTACATGTATAGGAGTAAACAATGAAAACAAAGTCAACATAACTTTTCCCATCACATTTCCAAATTTAGCATTAAACCAGTCACCAATTTGGTCAAAAACAGATTTTTCTGATTTTGAGAGTTTTACTAAGATCAGCAATCTTGTCAATTATTGCAGTCATATTCTCAGAGGAGTCAGGGAGGAGAATAACAAAATTTTCAGGATCAATATTATCTTGTACGTTAGTGTCCTCCTTCCTTCGCCAAAAGATAATCTAAAGCAAACTCATGTCGGCTGACAACTGCTTTCAGATTTTGGACATCTAATTGGCTAAATCCTTGGATTGTTAAATTCACATGGGCCTGTAAAGAATAGGTTAAACTGGTTCAATTGTTTACACACTTTCCTATGACAGCCACACCCCAGGAGGGTATGATTGACATACCAAAACTCTCACCCGGGTGTAGGACATGACCATAGGCTTCCTGATTGTCTGGGAGTCGTTTGGCACGCTGTAGTACCCCAGAGTTGGTTTTACCTGTCTCATTGAAAAGATCGGTGACCGGAATTCT
The DNA here is from genome assembly GCF_045791955.1 of Oncorhynchus clarkii lewisi. Lineage (NCBI taxonomy): Eukaryota > Metazoa > Chordata > Actinopteri > Salmoniformes > Salmonidae > Oncorhynchus > Oncorhynchus clarkii. The sequence continues at coordinate 12,053,866 of NC_092167.1, forward strand.
TAACATGTATATTTCTGTTCTCCCCAAACAACAACACCCCCATCCAGGAGGTAAAGTGAGATACCCCTTATCACTGCATACCCACATCCACCCAAAAGGTGCTCCCATGCCTTCCTCTATCCTGGAAATGTTTAAAGCTGTCACCTGTTACTGTAAGTCTAACACACTAAAATCTCCTTTAGCATAGTTTCTCCTATCACTATAGTCTTCTCTTAGTTGACCCATATATTCATGACAAGCTCTAGTATCTCCCATATCTTCCCTCTACCACATTAGGTAAGTTTGCTCCCTTCTCGTGACCACCCCAACATACATGTGTCCCATAATCACCAAATGTTCAACAGTCTTTCTAGCCAAGCACTTTATCATACATAAAAGCAACAGCAAAACACAGTAGTCCTACCAGGAGTGGAACAATCATGGCAGACATGAACATCATTACCTTACCCATCACGTTTCCAAATACACCATTACACCAGTGTCTTTTAGCTCTGCCATTCGATCTGAAATTAATTTGCAAAGAACTGTTCAGCAACTCAGAAGCAAGTAATGTTGCTACTGTCAGTTCAGTTTTCCCCAGATAATAACACCCTTTCCATCCCATGGGGAGGAACATGTAGCCATTACACCCACAGGTCCAGAGATGATCCGGAGTTGTCCCCATGCCTTTGCCTATGTTTGACATATTTACCCTAGTTATCAATTGTTGCCCATCCAGTACATCAAAACTACTGGTATCTGTTTTTAGTCCTGTGTAAGACATTTAGGGGCTTTACACTACAAGTCAAATACTCTCCCCATTGTACTTCTGAAGGGTCCTATGCATTTAATCAGCTGGGAATTTTTACCTTGTTGTACGCTAGGAACCTACCTTGGCCATTTAGTCTCAATGTGCCCACCCTCGTTAAATTATTTAGCTGCATCTGAACTATTACCTACTGTCTTATTGGATAATCCACATTCCCATGTTGCTTCCTTCCCCCTAGTGACCGAACATCAGAGTAGTATAATTGCTGTTTCTTTGTCGAACCCTGGTATTGTTCCTTTGCATAAAATGGAGTAACTAACATCCAAAATCATTCTTTCCAATTGGTACTACCTGGATTTCCCACAGAGAGGCTGTGGAGGTGAGTTTATGGAAAATCATTACCTGTATGCCAGATGTGTTCCCCCTCCCCTGTCATCTTATGTATGTCACTGTTTTCACCCATTTATTATTCTCCACATCCCCATCCACAAAGGAAACGAGTAAGATTTGGAGAGCAATAAATACCCTGCATGTGTTTTTCCATAGTTGCGATTTTCTTGTTTCACAACCATAGTTTCCTAGACATCTGATGACTCTTCAGGTTCTGTGGCTGAACCCTCTGTTGGTTCTTCTGACCTTTGGTCTCGGCCTTCTGCTCCTTTCCGTTGGCTCGAACCTTCTTCCTCCTTCAGATGTTCTCGGGGCCCTGCTCTCCCTCCCTCCAGTCGCTCATCCATGGCTTCCTCTCTGGGAGACGCTTGCAGTGGGAGAGATGATGATGCTAGCCGGACCTCTCCTCTACCCTCAGGGCTTTTGGTGTTACCATGGTTACCTGGAACAGACCCATCCATCGTGGTTGGTTCCATTTTCGTTTGTGGACCCTGAGTTTCACCCATTCTCCAGCGTTTATGGGTAGCTCGTCAGGGTCTTCACCTGGGATTGGTTCTGTTGCTTTCCTAGCGTGAGAGGGGAGAAAACTTACAACAGAAGTTAGTTCCTTCATGTACTCAAGATGGTCACACTAAATCTCAGTTATCTGTCGGTCAGACATAGGTCTCACTCCTGGGATGTTCATTGGTCGTCTTGTTAACATTTCACAAGGTGTACACCCAGTACCTTTGTTAAGGCTGCTGCACATTTTCATACGGACAAGAGCATAGTTTGACAAGGGAGCCTTTCAGGGTCAAGATTAGCCCTCAGTAACTCTTGTTACTCTGCGGTTGATAGATGGACACAAACTTCTGGTCAACACCCATCATTTTGGCCATTTTGGTAACCACATCTCCTATGAGATGGGTCCCATTGTCTGCAGACAAACCTCAGGCACTCCGAACCTGAGTATAAACTCCCTAACTAGCAATTTTGCAACTGTTCGCGCATCACAGTTGGTGGTGGGATGGTTCCACCCACCTGGTAAACCTGTCAATTATCAACAGGCAGTATCTCTTTCTTTCTTTTCGCTCTACCATGTCTATGAAATCCATAGCTAGGTAGACAAAAGATCCTTTTGGAGTGGGGAACTTCCCTGGTTGCAGTGGATTTCCCTTGTCTATATTATATAACAAACATGTCGCACAACCATAAATTAACTGTTTTGCGTGCTAATTCAATTTTGGGTCAAATTTTCAAACATTCTCTTCCTCCATTCTCCTCTCATATCCCCCTTTGACGAATGACTCACTTCATGAGCCAATCGGCAAATTTGAAAGATCATTGGTTGATGGTAAACAGGGCATGCCAGAAAAAAGATGTAGCCATAAGCCAGACCTAGGACAGAGAGCACACCCTCTCTCCCTCCACACCTGGTGATTGAGAATATCAGCCTGCTGCTGTTTCTTAAGATCAGTAGTTTCAAATGACACAAACAACTAAAAAAATCAAATGCGTGTGCTTGACAACGGGAAACAGACAATTTGGCCGCCTCATCAATTCTAGCATTATCACACCAATCCGTGTATGCCTCAAACTTAACAATAGCCAATGTGTTATATTTTCGCATAGCTTCAATCAACTGTTCAACATAAGGTCTGTTTTTAATAGGTGTGCCTGTGGTATTAGTAAACTCTCTTGCTTTCCAAACCTTACTAGCATATGCTGAATCTGAGTAGAAAGTAAGGGCCTTCCCTTCCCCCAATTCACAAGCTGTGGTCAGAGCTAATAAAATCTGCCTGTTGCGCTGATAAATGGTTTGGTAGGGGTCATATAACCTCAATATCACCTTCCACATCTACTACAGCTAATCATACATGTTTCTACCCTGTGCTTTGATCTATATAAGCAAAACTATCAATGAACAGCACCATGTCAGAGTCAAGCAGAGGTTCATCAAACAGGTCTTTGTCAGTACACATTCCCGGGCTGTCCAGATGTCCCTGTTGTTGTTACTGATGATTTGCTCAGGGATGCTCCAACAACTTGTCCAGGTTTGCATGCCCCAACTTCCCACAGGTCCAGCGTTGAGTGTTTGTCCAGTAACGAGGGGATCTGGTGGGCCCATTTCCTCTTCCAGTCCATGGCTGTGGGTCTGTGGTTGTGGTGAGCCTGTAGAAACAACTTGAGCAGATGTCTTGCGTCTTCCAGTCTGTTCCTTTTTGTAGACTGAGTTGGGGTGGCGAGGAAAAACTCCCTCCAGGAATTGTGCCTCCTTTTTCTTCCAGCACCATAATTCCCATCACAGTTTCTGATACAAGGGCACTCGTCAACCCCTTCCGTTTGTGCATTTTTCTCGTCTGAATTATCTCCTTGACTAAATCCAACCTTGTCCTTGTCCTGAATGATCCAGCCATTCGATATCTATTTTCTCCTGCCATCTCTGTCCAGACATGCCATTTCTCAAAAGTGAATGTAAATTCTACAGCAGAATACTTCTCTTGCATATATTCAACAGGCGTGATAGGCTTCCATGCTCCTATCTCCTCATTCTGGTTTGACTGTGCCCTGGTGCGCCGGCTTTTTAAAATTGAGATAGTCTGCGTGTAATATGTTTTCCAATTTCTATAGGGTTATTCTAAAGTGGGTGTAATGTGTAGGAATATGCCTAAATAAATTATTTTCTATCTCCTTTCAGTGTGTGTTAAATAACAGTGGGCGACACTGTAATCCTAATGCTGCTCTCACTTAATTCAGGCTATAGTGAATGGTTCTACTTATACCAAATATATTTCACACACAGGCCTCACAGAGACAACCGCATGGCAGACTTCAATTCCTAATGTTATATCTTAACCTTTCTAGCACAGCGGAACCCCTCAACAACATTCTGCTGAAAAGGCAGCGCGCAAAATTCTAAAATATATTTTTGTAATATGTAATTTTCACACATTAACAAGTCTAATACAGCAAATGAAAGATAAACATCTTGTTAATCTACCCATTGTGTCCGATTTCAAAAATGCTTTACAGCAAAAGCACAACATATGATTATGTTAGGTCAGAGTCAAGTCACAAAAACACATTGACATTTTCCAGAGTCACAAAAATCAGAAATATAGATCAAATGAATCACTAACCTTTGATGATCTTCATCAGATGACACTCATATGACATCACATTACACAATACATGTATGTTTGGTTCGATAATGTGCATATTTATATCCAAAAATCTCAGTTTTCATTGGCGTGTTACGTGCAGTAATGTTTTGATTCCAAAACATCTGGTGATTTTGCAGAAATAGTCAGAATAAACATTAATAAAAGATGCAACTGTTTTTCACATAATTAAAGATAGACTTATCCTCTATGCAACCGCTGTGTCAGATTTCAAAAAAACTTTACTGAAAAAGCATAATCTGAGAACGGCGCTCAGAACCCAATCCAGCCAAATAAAATTCTGCCATTTTGGAGTCAACATAAGTTAGAAAAAAACACTAATAAATATTCACTTACCTTTGATGATCTTCATCAGAAGGCACTCCCAGGAATCCCAGTTCAACAATAAATGACTGATTTGTTCCATAAAGTTCCATAAAGCCCATCATTTAGCCACTTGTTGTTAGCGTGTTCAGCCCAGTAATACATCTTCATGAGGCGCGAGCACTTCCCCGAGACAAAAACTTGAAAAGTTCCGTTACAGTCCGTAGAAACAAGTCAAATGATGTATGCAATCAATCTTTAGGATGTTTTTAACATAAATCATCAATAAGGTTCCAACCGGAGAATTTCATTGTCTGAAGAAAAGCATTGGAACAAGAGCAAACTCTGTCGGGAGTGCGCGTCATGAGACCGAGGCTCTCTGCCAGACCACTCACTCAAAGAGGTCTCATGAGCCCCTCCTTTATAGTAGAATCCTCAAACCAGTTTCTAAAGACGGTGACATCTAGTGGAAGCCCCAGGAATTGCAACCTCATCCATATCTGACTGTGATTTCAATAGGCACTGTTTTGAAAATCGATTTCTCACTTCCTGTTTGGATTTCTTCTCAGGATTTTGCCTGCCATATGAGTTCTGTTATACTCACAGACATCATTCAAACAGTTTTAGAAACGTCAGAGTGTTTTCTATCCAATACTAATACTAATATGCATATATTAGCATCTGGGATAGAGTAGGAGGCAGTTCAGTCTGGGCACGCTATTCATCCAAAGTGAAAATGCTGCCCCCTATCCCAAAAAGGTTAAAGGTGTGGAGCAACAGTAATATGTTATACACCAGTGCCCCCTGGTGGTGATAAAATCACAAAATAACTTTTTATGAAAATGTCTCCAATACTGTCCTATGGTAGGAAAGTGTCACTAACAAATACGTTCAACCTTTAATTCAAATCATTTCTGTCCTACTCCTAACTTTTTATTCCGTCATTGGAACATTACCCAATAAACCCCACCACAATCCACAGACAAACAAACAATGAAACATACAATGCACTTTTCATAAACAACTCAATTCATTCACTATTACTAATTACTAATTACCACTATTCATAACCAACTCAACTCATTCACTGGGTACCTCTACAAAATAATAGAAATAACTAGTATCTTGGTAACTACCTTTTAACAAATAAAATTAGGTGATTAATGCTGAATCACCTCTGCAAAACTATCTAGTATTTAACTCATAACCGGCCACCCCTCCGTAGATAGGGCATGCCGCGTCAAACCACCTGTGCACAATAAATAACTAGTAAACGGGTACCTCTAACAAATCAAATTAAAACCGGGCAATTGTCGCTCTGAAGTGCCCCTAACAAATATAATTAAAACCATCAAGCTTTCATTTCATTCATCCTATATTGACATCATGCATTTCACCAATAGTCCGTTACGTAATTTCTCCAAACTAAAATTAGACATATCATCATGTCATATTCAAAGTGTATGCCTATATTTTAGATTGTGTGAGGTGCCACTTACTTGAGGGAAACCACACCAGTGAATGCCAATTATTTACAGACTTAGATTAAATGAGTGTCTGCTTACCTTTTTTAATATAGAGCTCTGGCACCATGGTGTGGAATCTCTGCCAACCGGGATGACACTCACTCCTGGCAAGCTCGCCAAATGTTGGGGTTTGTTTCCTAGAAAATTTGTGGGCAGTGCTGAAACAGCGTGTGCGAGCAAGGAGGCCTACAAAATTGACTAAGTTACACCAGCTCTGTCAGGAGGAATGGGCCAAAATTCACCCAACTTATTGTGAGAAGCTTGTGGAAGACTACCCAAAACAATTTAAAGGCAATGCTACTGTTGTGGTTAGTTTCCTTGTTCATCATTGGCTCAGTGGTGAAATTAATATTATGACAATATCTTTAATTAAATCATTCAAAAACCTTTATTAATGCAATTACAGACAGAAGTTGACAACTGGAACATAAAGCATGTTTCCGAGTAAGTTCTGTATCAAAGAAATGGTCCCAAGTTATTTTATTAAACCCAAAGTCCAGCCCGAGTGATGTCACTGCCTACATCATTATCTTTTACTCATGAGACCAAAACCATGCCTACTCAACACTAAAACTCTTGTTTATATAGCTATCTAAAAGCTTAGCAGTAAATGTCCAAGTTGATGTATAGTGGAACGTCTAACTAATCTCTTCTCTTACACTCCCCTGCAGAGTTCTGTCTTCATAGTCACACATTTCTCAGAGAGGTCTCTTTATAAGAGGCAAAGAGACCAGAAAACAGTGGTGGAACAATTATAAACATCTATAATGAATATGTATTGTTAATCTGTAGTCTAGAACCCTATAAATGTAAGGAGGGTGGGGTCTTATAACCCCTCCCCTTATATTAATACAACATAAGCATAATCAATTATTATAATACATCAAACATTTGGTAAGCCCCTATCATGACCCCTAGGTGAACCTCCTTCACTACCAAATACTAATGGGCTGTAAGTAAACTTCTGACCCACCGGGAATGTGATGAAAGAAATAAAAGCTGAAATAAATCATTCTCTCTACTATTATTCTGACATTTGACATTCTTAAAATAGTGGTGATCCTAACTGACATAAGACAGGGAATTTTTACTAGGATTAAATGTCAGGAATTGTGAAAAACTGTATTTAAATGTATTTGGCTAAGGTGTCTGTAAACTTCCGACATCAACTGTATATTTGTAATGTTTAATTCCTAATATGATTTTATTAAATTAGATATTTTTCCAATGGTTTTCAACAATGTGTGGTCTACGCTTTTCCCATTACATTTTCCCAGGTCTTCTCTACCTTCAACCCCCTGGGGACAGAGTGAACATCTGGTGACAGTTCTGCTCTATTCTGGGACAAGCAGAACCAACCAGCCATGTCTATGTAAATCTGTTTCACTCCCACAGCTACCAGTCTACCAGTTGACCTGTTTTACTGCCTTAAATACCCTGGACTGGGCCAGATGTGAGGGAGTGGACTGGTTTTAACCTCTATGGTGGATTCAGGGAAGGACACATAACAGATATGCCACCATGTAATTAATGACAGATAAAATGGAAATTTTACTTTATGATAATAGTATGTAGTGTATGTATCTACATCAATGTGTCATGTTTGAGCCCAGCATCATGTCTCATTCACAGATCTAACAGCTCATGAAAAGAGTTAATACATGCTAGATGATCACATCAATAACTGGTTGTGAAGTGCATGTAGGGAATTGGTTTGGGGGGCTGATACTTTTCCTCTTTCTTCTGTACATCTTACTCTACTATGGACTGGTATTGTCTTCCAAAACTACAAATAACTTTTACTGTATATACACTTTCAGTTCATGTCCAATATAACAAGTTACAACCATGATGACGATGATGACGTTGGGAGAACGTGTGATTTTTATGATACTTTCTAACCATTTTCAAAGTTTACCCCCTCTACTGATCATTGTTCCATGTCACTGTCTCTTCCCCCTGCTGTATCAGTACAGTCACTGTGCAGTCTGACTGAGGGAAGTTTTTGTACGGCTCTGTATCACTGTGTGAACACTGGACCACTGTGGAAACTCTGACAGTAGTAATCTCCTGCATCTTCAGTCTGGACTCCACTGATGGTCAGAGTGAAGTCACTCCCTGATCCACTGCCACTGAATCTAGATGGTATCCCAGAGTTACGGGTACTAATGAAATATGTAAGGAGTTTAGGAGATTCTCCGAGTTTCTGTTGATACCAGGCCAACCTCTGTCCATGTGTATCACTGTATACTGCACTGCTGGTCTTACAGCTGAGACTGACTGAGTGACCCACTGAAACAGCTTTCACTGCAGGAGTCTGGGTCACTGTGACCTGGCCTCTGGACTCTGAAACATAAATGTAATTAACATTCAATCGTGCATTAATGTGCTCATTGCTTTACAAAATAATGACTTTACAATAACATAATGGTATTTACTTTAATAAGGTTAAGTAACTACAGTCAGGGTAAATGTATGTAAAATATATTACCTTGAAAGCAGAGGGCAAATATCCAGATGAAGATGGTGATAAAAGTCATGGTTGTTTTGGGTTCTGTTGTCATGAAGGACAGCTCTCAGTCATGAAGTGTTAAACTCACAGGGTTATAAATACTCCCAGAGCACTGAAGCATGTGCTGCCAATGCAAACTGTCATATGTAAATAGTCTTACTGCTAGTACCTACATTCATAACTGTTAGCTATATAACTACATACAGATTATGCAGATACAGAATATTTTATCGTGTTATAAATAACTTATACTGTAAATCAGTGATCTAAGAGGAGCATGTAATTATCTAAGTGTGTCAGTGGATTATACTCATAACCCAGGATTATCAGTCCCTAATACATTATTCCAGTACTTCAGTACTATCAGTCCCTATTGTATTATATTAGTAGTCCAGTACTCTCTGTCCCTATTGTGTTATATTTGTACTTCAGTACTATCAGTCCCTATTGTATTATATTTGTACTTCAGTACTATCAGTCCCTATTGTATTATATTTGTACTTCAGTACTATCAGTCCCTATTATGTTATATTTGTACTTCAGTACTATCAGTCCCTATTATGTTATATTTGTACTTCAGTACTATCAGTCCCTATTATGTTATATTTGTACTTCAGTACTATCAGTCCCTATTGTACAGACAGAAGTTGACAACTGGAACATAAAGCATGTTTCCGAGTAAGTTCTGTATCAAAGAAATGGTCCCAAGTTATTTTATTAAACCCAAAGTCCAGGCCGAGTGATGTCACTGCCTACATCATTATCTTTTACTCATGAGACCAAAACCATGCCTACTCAACACTAAAACTCTTGTTTATATAGCTATCTAAAAGCTTAGCAGTAAATGTCCAAGTTGATGTATAGTGGAACGTCTAACTAATCTCTTCTCTTACACTCCCCTGCAGAGTTCTGTCTTCACAGTCACACATTTCTCAGAGAGGTCTCTTTATAAGAGGCAAAGAGACCAGAAAACAGTGGTGGAACAATTATAAACATCTATAATGAATATGTATTGTTAATCTGTAGTCTAGAACCCTATAAATGTAAGGAGGGTGGGGTCTTATAACCCCTCCCCTTATATTAATACAACATAAGCATAATCAATTATTATAATACATCAAACATTTGGTAAGCCCCTATCATGACCCCTAGGTGAACCTCCTTCACTACCAAATACTAATGGGCTGTAAGTAAACTTCTGACCCACCGGGAATGTGATGAAAGAATTAAAAGCTGAAATAAATCATTCTCTCTACTATTATTCTGACATTTGACATTCTTAAAATAGTGGTGATCCTAACTGACATAAGACAGGGAATTTTTACTAGGATTAAATGTCAGGAATGGTGAAAAACTGTATTTAAATGTATTTGGCTAAGTGGTCTACGCTTTTCCCATTACATTTTCCCAGGTCTTCTCTACCTTCAACCCCCTGGGGACAGAGTGAACATCTGGTGACAGTTCTGCTCTATTCTGGGACAAGCAGAACCAACCAGACATGTCTATGTAAATCTGTTTCACTCCCACAGCTACCAGTCTACCAGTTGACCTGTTTTACTGCCTTAAATACCCTGGACTGGGCCAGATGTGAGGGAGTGGACTGGTTTTAACCTCTATGGTGGATTCAGGGAAGGACACATAACAGATATGCCACCATGTAATTAATGACAGATAAAATGGAAATGATACTTTATGATAATAGTATGTAGTGTATGTATCTACATCAATGTGTCATGTTTGAGCCCAGCATCATGTCTCATTCACAGATCTAACAGCTCATGAAAAGAGTTAATACATGCTAGATGATCACATCAATAACTGGTTGTGAAGTGCATGTAGGGAAATGGTTTGGGGGGCTGATACTTTTCCTCTTACTGCTGTACATCTTACTCTACTATGGACTGGTATTGTCTTCCAAAACTACAAATAACTTTTACTGTATATACACTTTCAGTTCATGTCCAATATAACAAGTTGCAATCATGATGACGATGATGACGTTGGGAGAACGTGTGATTTTTATGATACTTTCTAACCATTTTCAAAGTTTACCCCCTCTACTGATCAGTGTTCCATGTCACTGTCTCTTCCCCCTGCTGTATCAGTACAGTCACTGTGCAGTCTGACTGAGGGAGGTTTTTGTACGGCTCTGTATCACTGTGTTACCACCCAGACACTGTTGGGAAGGTGGAAACTCTGACAGTAGTAATCTCCTGCATCTTCAGCCTGGACTCCACTGATGGTCAGAGTGAAGTCACTCCCAGATCCACTGCCACTGAATCTAGATGGAGTCCCAGAGTTACGGGTACTAATGAAATATGTAAGGAGTTTAGGAGATTCTCCGAGTTTCTGTTGATACCAGGCCAACCTCTGTCCATGTGTATCACTGTATACTGCACTGCTGGTCTTACAGCTGAGACTGACTGAGTGACCCACTGAAACAGCTTTCACTGCAGGAGTCTGGGTCACTGTGACCTGGCCTCTGGACTCTGAAACAGAGATGTAATTAACATTCAATCGCCCATTAATTTGCTCATTGCTTTACAAAATAATGACTTTACAATAACATAATGGTATTTACTTTAATAAGGTTAAGTACCTACAGTCAGGGTAAATGTATGTAAAATATATTACCTTGAAAGCAGAGGGAAAATATCCAGATGAAGATGGTGATAAAAGTCATGGTTGTTTTGGGTTCTGTTGTCATGAAGGACAGCTCTCAGTCATGAAGTGTTAAACTCACAGGGTTATAAATACTCCCAGAGCACTGAAGCATGTGCTGCCAATGCAAACTGTCATATGTAAATAGTCTTACTGCTAGTACCTACATTCATAACTGTTAGCTATATAACTACATACAGATTATGCAGATACAGAATATTTTATCGTGTTATAAATAACTTATACTGTAAATCAGTGATCTAAGAGGAACATGTAATTATCTAAGTGTGTCAGTGGATTATACTCATAACCCAGGATTATCAATCCCTAATACATTATTCCAGTACTTCAGTACTATCAGTCCCTATTGTATTATATTAGTAGTTCAGTACTCTCTGTCCCTATTGTGTTATATTTGTACTTCAGTACTATCAGTCCCTATTGTATTATATTAGTAGTTCAGTACTCTCTGTCCCTATTGTGTTATATTTGTACTTCAGTACTATCAGTCCCTATTGTATTATATTAGTAGTTCAGTACTCTCTGTCCCTATTGTGTTATATTTGTACTTCAGTACTATCAGTCCCTATTGTATTATATTTGTACTTCAGTACTCTCTGTCCCTATTGTGTTATATTTGTACTTCAGTACTATCAGTCCCTATTGTATTATATTAGTAGTTCAGTACTCTCTGTCCCTATTGTGTTATATTTGTACTTCAGTACTATCAGTCCCTATTGTATTATATTAGTAGTTCAGTACTATCAGTCCTTATTGTGTTATATTTGTACTTCAGTACTATCAGTCCCTATTGTATTATATTAGTAGTTCAGTACTCTCTGTCCCTATTGTGTTATATTTGTACTTCAGTACTATCAGTCCCTATTGTACAGACAGAAGTTGACAACTGGAACATAAAGCATGTTTCCGAGTAAGTTCTGTATCAAAGAAATGGTCCCAAGTTATTTTATTAAACCCAAAGTCCAGCCCGAGTGATGTCACTGCCTACATCATTATTTTTTACTCATGAGACCAAAACCATGCCTACTCAACACTAAAACTCTTGTTTATATAGCTATCTAAAAGCTTAGCAGTAAATGTCCAAGTTGATGTATAGTGGAACGTCTAACTAATCTCTTCTCTTACACTCCCCTGCAGAGTTCTGTCTTCACAGTCACACATTTCTCAGAGAGGTCTCTTTATAAGAGGCAGAGACCAGAAAACAGTGGTGGAACAATTATAAACATCTATAATGAATATGTATTGTTAATCTGTAGTCTAGAACCCTATAAATGTAAGGAGGGTGGGGTCTTATAACCCCTCCCCTTATATTAATACAACATAAGCATAATCAATTATTATAATACATCAAACATTTGGTAAGCCCCTATCATGACCCCTAGGTGAACCTCCTTCACTACCAAATACTAATGGGCTGTAAGTAAACTTCTGACCCACCGGGAATGTGATAAAAGAAATAAAAGCTGAAATAAATCATTCTCTCTACTATTATTCTGACATTTGACATTCTTAAAATAGTGGTGATCCTAACTGACATAAGACAGGGAATTTTTACTAGGATTAAATGTCAGGAATTGTGAAAAACTGTATTTAAATGTATTTGGCTAAGGTGTCTGTAAACTTCCGACGTCAACTGTATATTTGTAATGTTTAATTCCTAATATGACTTTATTAAATTAGATATTTTTCCAATGGTTTTCAACAATGTGTGGTCTATGCTTTTCCCATTACATTTTCCCTGGTCTTCTCTACCTCCAACCCCCTGGGGACAGAGTGAACATCTGGTGACAGTTCTGCTCTATTCTGGGACAAGCAGAACCAACCAGCCATGTCTATGTAAATCTGTTTCACTCCCACAGCTACCAGTCTACCAGTTGACCTGTTTTACTGCCTTAAATACCCTGGACTGGGCCAGATGTGAGGGAGTGGACTGGTTTTAACCTCTATGGTGGATTCAGGGAAGGACACATAACAGATATGCCACCATGTAATTAATGACAGATAAAATGGAAATTTTACTTTCTGATAATAGTATGTAGTGTATGTATCTACATCAATGTGTCATGTTTGAGCCCAGCATCATGTCTCATTCACAGATCTAACAGCTCATGAAAAGAGTTAATACATGCTAGATGATCACATCAATAACTGGTTGTGAAGTGCATGTAGGGAAATGGTTTGGGGGGCTGATACTTTTCCTCTTACTTCTGTACATCTTACTCTACTATGGACTGGTATTGTCTTCCAAAACTACAAATAACTTTTACTGTATATACACTTTCAGTTCATGTCCAATATAACAAGTTACAACCATGATGACGATGATGACGTTGGGAGAACGTGTGATTTGTATGATACTTTCTAACCATTTTCAAAGTTTACCCCCTCTACTGATCAGTGTTCCATGTCACTTCTCCCTCAGCACCTGCAGTAGGTCCCAGCTGTATCAGTACAGTCACTCAACAGTCTGACTGAGGGAGGTATTTGTACGGCTCTGTATCACTGTGTGAACACCCAGACACTGTTGGGAAGGTGGAAACTCTGACAGTAGTAATCTCCTGCATCTTCAGCCTGGACTCCACTGATGGTCAGAGTGAAGTCACTCCCAGATCCACTGCCACTGAATCTAGATGGAGTCCCAGACTGAAGGGTTTTAGCATAGTAAATAAGGAGTTTAGGAGCTCCTCCGGGTTTCTGTTGATACCAGTGCAAATAGTGTCCATTGCTGTTACTGTGTACAGCACTGCTGGTTTTACAGCTGAAAATGACTGAGTGACCCACTGAAACAGCGTTCACTGCAGGAGTCTGGGTCACTGTGACCTGGCCTCTTGACTCTGAAACAGAAATGCAATGTATATTTATAATTTAATTGTTCATTTATTTGTCCAGTATAAAATCATTCCTTTATATTGTCAGGGTCATTTTCTGTAAATTATATTACCTTGGAGACAGAGGGTAAGTGTCCAGATGAAGATGGTGATAAAAGTCATGGTTGTTGTGGGTTCTGTTGTCATGAAGGACAGCTCACAGTCATGAAGTGTTAAACTCACAAGGCTATAAACACTACCAGAGCACTGAAGCATGTGCTGGCTATGCAAAGTCTCCTCTCTATGCAAATGATGTTCCGAGGAACAGCTATCACCATCAATGAATGATGAGAACAGGATTTGTTTCAAAGGCTATCTCACCGTGGTATCTAAAAATAACATGAGTAAGCAAAAAGTAGGTGCCTGTGCTTCTAGAATTCAAGTGGCTTCTTACTGTGAGGCTCTGCTAGAGACAATCTGTTGAGGATAAAATGGATGTGGTCTCAATCTCTCCGCAGTGGTTAGAGCTGGTAACAACATAAACCTCAGTGTTTCAGTGAACCTAGATAGAGGTTAAAACACACTGAGAGAAAAAATATACCACAGAAACATACATGATATAGTAGCCAAACTCCACTCAAAGGAATTTAATCTAAATTGGTTCACTTGAAAAAAAGGCCTAAGAGCACAGAGTTTGCTAAAAACACAAATTTACATCAAATATACAAATAGAGTGCCTTGCGAAAGTATTCGCCCCCCTTGAACTTTGCGACCTTTTGCCACATTTCAGGCTTCAAACATAAAGATACAAAACTGTATTTTTTTGTGAAGAATCAACAACAAGTGGGACACAATCATGAAGTGGAACGACATTTATTGGATATTTCAAACTTTTTTAACAAATCAAAAACTGAAAAATTGGGCGTGCAAAATTATTCAGCCCCCTTAAGTTAATACTTTGTAGCGCCACCTTTTGCTGCGATTACAGCTGTAAGTCGCTTGGGGTATGTCTCTATCAGTTTTGCACATCGAGAGACTGAAATTTCTTCCCATTCCTACTTGCAAAACAGCTCGAGCTCAGTGAGGTTGGATGGAGAGCATTTGTGAACAGCAGTTTTCAGTTCTTTCCACAGATTCTCGATTGGATTCTGGTCTGGACTTTGACTTGGCCATTCTAACACATGGATATGTTTATTTTGAACCATTCCATTGTAGATTTTGCGTTATGTTTTGGATCATTGTCTTGTTGGAATCTCCGTCCCAGTCTCAGGTCTTTTGCAAACTCCATCAGGTTTTCTTCCAGAATGGTCCTGTATTTGGCTCCATCCATCTTCCCATCAATTTTAACCATCTTCCCTGTCCCTGCTGAAGAAAAGCAGGCCCAAACCATGATGCTGCCACCACCATGTTTGACAGTGGGGATGGTGTATTCAGGGTGATGAGCTGTGTTGCTTTTACGCCAAACATAACGTTTTGCATTGTTGCCAAAAAGTTCAATTTTGGTTTCATCTGACCAGAGCACCTTCTTCCACATGTTTGGTGTGTCTCCCAGGTGGCTTGTGGCAAACTTTAAACAACACTTTTTATGGATATCTGGCTTTCTTCTTGCCACTCTTCCATAAAGGCCAGATTTGTGCAATATACGACTGATTGTTGTCCTATGGACAGAGTCTCCCACCTCAGCTGTAGATCTCTGCAGTTCATCCAGAGTGATCATGGGCCTCTTGGCTGCATCTCTGATCAGTCTTCTCCTTGTATGAGCTGAAAGTTTAGAGGAACGACCAGGTCTTGGTAGATTTGCAGTGGTCTGATACTCCTTCCATTTCAATATTATCGCTTGCACAGTGCTCCTTGGGATGTTTAAAGCTTGGGAAATCTTTTTGTATCCAAATCCGGCTTTAAACTTCTTCACAACAGTATATCGGACCTGCCTGGTGTGTTCCTTGTTCTTCATGATGCTCTCTGCGCTTTTAACGGACCTCTGAGACTATCACAGTGCAGGTGCATTTATACGGAGACTTGATTACACACAGGTGGATTGTTTTTATCATCATTAGTCATTTAGGTCAACATTGGATCATTCAGAGATCCTCACTGAACTTCTGGAGAGAGTTTGCTGCACTGAAAGTAAAGGGGCTGAATAATTTTGCACGCCCAATTTTTCAGTTTTTGATTTGTTAAAAAAGTTTGAAATATCCAATAAATGTCGTTCCACTTCATGATTGTGTCCCACTTGTTGTTTATTCTTCACAAAAAACATACATTTTTATATCTTAATGTTTGAAGCCTGAAATGTGGCAAAAGGTCGCAAAGTTCAAGGGGGCCGAATACTTTCGCAAGGCACTGTATATAGCCTTTTGTTTGGCAAATAATAACAAACAAAAATCTAGAAGTTCAGAATGTCATGTGGTATTGACCAATTGTCGTTAGAGGATTACCTCAATCCAATCCCTTTCAAATATGTTGCTTCGTTAAGTTCAGGTCCTTATGTCACAACACATGTGCACTTACAGTGAAATACATGACAATAAACATCAATAGTCCTTTACACTTAGATTTAAGCACCGATACAAAGGTTAAATACGTGTCTGTTTTCCGACAAAGAAAAGTGAGATGGATGTTGAGTCTCTTCAGCAATATTCAACATAGCAACACTGCCTCTGAAATAATACAGTACCTCTCCGAAAACAACGCAGGAGACAGAAGACACAGGTCATTGTAATTGTTTATACACCTCTTTTCCAGAAGTCATTGTTGAGTCATTGCATCTTTCCTGTGGCTCTACAAAACTGTCTTCAGATGTTCACTAATGTTTCCTCGTTGTCAGATTGGAATAATACTGAGGTTCAGTTGTGTTGCCCTTGTCTGGCACTGCTCTGCTGTTTTCATGAAGCCCTGGTCAGCCATCATTTGAGAGATCTCTGTATACATGTGTTCCATTTCAGTGTTTCCCCTCAGGTCCTCTTGGATTCTGACACTGCCCCATATGCCAAGGAGGGCTTCAGTCTCCTCAATGCTCCAGGGGAGATCTAGTTCCCACGGTGATGGACAGCTGCCTGATTCTGGAGAGACTGAAAAAAAAAAAAACGTAAACGAAGGCCCAACGTTGATAGTATAACGTAAAACAGCCTTTACTGTACAGAGACTGGGAGATTGTTTCCCTTACCAGTTCCTTGGACTTGGCCACCTGGGACCTCTCCCATGTCTGTGGCACCATTCGATTCCTCAGCCAGAGAGTCACAGGGTAGATACTTGTTCCCGAATATTTGCACAAACTGATCGTAGAATTTGCACTCAACTTTTTCCCCTCCAATCCTGGGAAAATAGAACATAACATTTGGTTGTTGATTCAATACTTATTCCTCATATCTGGTTAGTTAATGAGCTTTGCTTATCTAACATGAGCATGGCAAACCTCTGACCATGAATACACAACTATATGGCGTCTTCATAATCCATTCACAATTATAAATAGTGGTTATCAATTTCATATGCATATCTTTTCCCCCATGGCTTACTGTTTGCTCTCGCAGAACTGGCGAAAGTTGGCCTTTAGCCGCTTCACTCTAGACTGGCACTGTTCGGCTGTCCTCAGGTAGCCCTCGTTGGCCATGGCCTGAGAGATCTCAGTGAAAATGTGTCTGTTTTTAGTGCAGCCCTTCAGATCCTCCTGGACCTCGTCACTCCCCCAGATACTGAGGAGGACCTGGGTCTCACTGTCACTCCAGGAGAACTTGGAGCCGTCAGTTAAAGGACGGCTAGCTGAAGACAAAGACACCCAATGAACACATTGTTTACAATGGGAAGGGGGTTAGTGTAAATAAGACAACTCATAGAACATTTAAAGGTATGGTATGGCTTTGCTTTACCTTTCCTTTGGTCAACTTCAAGTGTAGGCTCCCAGACAGCAGCTTCCTCATTGTCTAACGAATCTTCGGCCAAACTGTCAACGTTGAGCTCCCTCGAGAAAATCTCCTCCATCTGGTCGTAGAACTTACATTCCATTCTGAGGAAAGGGAAGATTTGACTATTTAATTTCAGTTGAATCATCATATCCTCTGACCACATGTACTACGTAACAATAACAGTGATAAAAACAAGACTGCAATTACATTGTTTACTCATGTGATGAAAATAAGTAAAGCATTGATTTGTTGACTTAAAGATATTGCGTCAATTTATATCCGATGATGTGGCGTGATTTTTAAAGTAAATAACTAGACATGAAATGGTAGTTATAAATCTTTTGCATTCACTTGTCATGGTGGAAGCTGGCCTTGAGTCGTTTGATGCGGGTGTGGCACTGCTCAGCTGTCCTGATGAACCCCTGGGTCGTCATCCTCCGTGAGATGTATTCAAACACATGTCTGTTCTTCAAGCAGCCGCGGAGGGAGAGCTGCACATGGTCCTCACCCCAGACCTCCAGCAGAGCCTGGGTCTCCCGATCGGACCAGGGCATCTTTCTGCTGGACTCCGCCACAGCGTAACTGACTGAGCCCTGGCCTTCAAAAAAATATGTTTTTGGGAGGCTTTAGGTGGCTACTAAGTACATTTTTGAAGATTGATTATGACTAAGGTCCTGATTTGACCTGACCAAGACAAACAACTGTTGGCACTGACACAGGAAAAACACAGGGCCCTAATTACATTAGACTTTGAGGGTAAGGATAATGAGGAGGCACCATACCCGTTTCCTGATCTGGTTCCTCAGTGGGATCTGGATTGAAGTCATCACACAAATCAACAATCTCTGCATCGAGGGAGAGCGTGTCGTTGCCTAGCACCGGCTCCAGGAACCTGTAGTATCTGAAGAGTAAGGGCTCCCCTCCGTTTCTGTAGGTACGACCAGAGGTAGAGGGAAGTGGGGGGTTCATTTGTAACAGGTACCAATTTAGGCACCATGACTCACCTTACTCACAAATAATCGGTGCTTTGCACTTACGCCCTGCTGTGGAGACACCGTCGGTAGGTTTTCCTCAGCCGCTTAACCCTCGAGTGGCACTGCTCTGCTGTTTTGAAGTGCCCAATGGTGGCCAGCTTCTCCGCTATGTCGGCGAAAATGTGCCCGTTGCGGACGCAACCTCGTAGACTGGCCTGGACATCCTCGTTCCCCCACAGCTCAATGAGGGCCAGCGTCTCTGGCTCTGACCACGGGATGCATCTCATCCCATCAGCACCTGCTCCGGGAGATATATACATTGGAAACATCCAGTGTCTTCAGTGTAAACAGATAACTGTCTGTATTACCACCGTACCTGTGTCCTGGTCTACTGTTGGATCGTCTCTTTCATCATACTCATCAATGGACGCCGCTTCATGCCCAAGTATTCGCTCCAACTGATTGTAGAACTTGTATTCCACTCCCTTTCTTCCACATCTGAGAACAGCAGACAGAAAAGGAAGCCATTTAAAAAAATTAGATGCAGAATTGTGGCTACGGGTTAGATTAGAGTACACTTATTTGTATGCTTCTGCAAATGAAAATCAACATAAAGGGTCCAATTTAAACCTGTTTTGTACACATACTTTTTCCTGTCGTAGCACTGACGGAAGTTGTTCCTCATGGACTTGACTTTCCAACGACACTGCTCTGGGGTCTTGGAGTACCCTTGGTCATGCATCTTTTCTGATATGTCCATGTAGACAGGGCCGTTATAGACAAAGTCTCTCAGCACCCTCTGAACCTCATCCTCCCCCCAGATGTCAATGAGGGCCAGGGTTTCAGGATCCAACCATGAGCCTGGTGTGATCCTCTCAGAAGTGGTGTAGTTGTCCACTTCTGTACACTCTAAATACAAAACAGCCCAATAACATGAAAGTGTCTCTGTTTAGACTTGGCAAAGGAACTTGTGTTGAGGGGACGGCACCTACAGTAGAACCAGTAGTTAAATAGACTGCTCAAAAAAATAAAGGGAACACTAAAATAACACATCCTAGATCTGAATGAATGAAATATTCTTATTAAATACTGTTTTCTTTACATAGTTGAATGTGCTGACAACAAAATCACACAAAAATTATCAATGGAAATCAAATGTATCAACCCATGGAGGTCTGGATTTGGAGTCACACTCAAAATTAAAGTGGGAAAACCACACTAGAGGCTGATCCAACTTTGATGTAATGTTCTTAAAACAAGTCAAAATGAGGCTCAATAGTGTGTGTGGCCTCCACGTGCCTGTATGACCTCCCTAAAACGCCTGGGCATGCTCCTGATGAGGAGGCCAACTCCTGGACAGTCTGTGGTGCAACGTGGCGCGAGACATGATTTCCCAGATGTGTTCAGTTGGATTCAGGTCTGGGGAATGGGCGGGCCAGTCCATAGCATCAATGCCTTCCTCTTGCAGGAACTGCTGACACACTCCAGCCACATGAGGTCTAGCATTGTCTTGCATTAGGAGGAACCCAGGGCCAACCGAACCAGCATATGGTCTCACAAGGGGTCTGAGGATCTCATCTCGGTACCTAATGGCAGTCAGGCTACCTCTGGCGAGTACATGGAGGGTTGTGCGGCCCCCCAAAGAAATGCCACCCCACGACTGACCCACCGCCAAACCGGTCATGCTGGAGGATGTTGCAGGCAGCAGAACGTTCTCCACGGCGTCTCCAGACTCTGTCACATCTGTCCAGTGTGAACCTGCTTTCATCTGTGAAGAGCACAGGGCGCCAGTGGCAAATTTGCCAATTGTGGTGTTCTCTGACAAATGCCAAACGTCCTGCACGGTGTTGGGCTGTAAGCACAACTCCCACCTGTGGACGTCGGGCCCTCATACCACCCTCATGGAGTCTGTTTCTGACCGTTTGAGCAGACACATGCACATTTGTGGCCTGCTGGAGATCATTTTGCAGGGCTCTGGCAGTGCTCCTCCTGCTCCTCCTTGCACAAAGGTGGAGGTAGCGGTCCTGCTGCTGGGTTGTTGCCCTCCTACGGCCTCCTCCACGTCTCCTGATGTACTGGCCTGTCTCCTGGTAGCACCTCCATGCTCTGGACACTACGCTGACAGACACAGCAAACCTTCTTGCCACAGCTCGCATTGATGTGCCATCCTGGATGAGCTGCACTACCTGAGCCACTTGTGTGGGTTGTAGACTCCGTCTCATGCTACCACTAGAGTGAAAGCACCGCCAGCATGTGTCTTGCTAATTGCCTATAATTTCCACCTGTTGTCTATTCCATTTGCACAACAGCATGTGAAATTTATTGTCAATCGGTGTTGCTTCCTAAGTGGACAGTTTGATTTCACAGAAGTGTGATTGACTTGGAGTTACATTGTCTTGTTTAAGTGTTCCCATTATTTTTTTGAGCAGTGTATATAACAAACAGGGTTCAATCTGACATAGCCATGCTGGGTGTCAATAGAACGTTTGCATAGTTTGAAATGAGCTGAACTTTTTACCTTGAAGTGAGTCACTGTTTGATTCATCTGATATGTCATTGGTCAAGTCTGTCACCACTGTGCTGGTAGAGGGAGGCTGCCTCTCAAGTATTTGATCTAAAATATTGTAGAACTTAAAATGAACCTGCTCAGATCCAGATGAACTAGGAAGAGCACAGGTAGAGAGAGATTGCAAAATTAGAATCAAATACGTAATCCAATTCACATTAGCAACATGACAAATGTATCAACAATAGAAGTTGAAATGCAATGGCCACCTGATGGTTTCCTGGCACTGCCGATAGCTGGCTTTCAAACGCTTTATCCTGGTGTGGCACTGCTCTGCAGTTCTGTGATAACCACGGATGTTGAGCTTTTCCGAAATCTCTGAGTATATGTGACCGTTGTGCGGGCAGCGCTTCAGGTTCTGCTGCACAGTGTCGTCTCCCCAGAGCTCCAGAAGGATCACTGTCTCACCGTCCACCCAGGGGATCTTCTTCCTGTCCTCTGGCACGCCCACCACAGCCTCTGGATGGATCAGAGTCAAAGGGAAATAGTGTGTGAGAAGGATTGGCCCAATCCCAAACCATCTACTCACCCTTGTCCCTAAAACCTTGCTGACTTCGTCTCACAGATATCAAAGAATGAGTCAGATATGCTATGTTGAGTTTCTTCCCAGTCCTTCAAGTTGATCTTATTATAGTATACTAGTGAAAGAGGAACTGGTTAACCAGTAGAGAATGTGACCATACCCCTCTCCTGGGAAGAGTTAACAGAGCACTCGTTGTCTGCTGACCATGCTTCTCTAGAGTCCATGTCAAGACAGTTTTCTGACACCTCCACGTATGAGGGAAGCTCATTCCCCAGTATTCTCTCCAGTAGGTCATAGAATTTGCATTCTACTTGCTCTCTGCCTTTCATGCTGTGTTTGGGGAAAGAAAACAAAGCACATTTTCAAAACAAATAATTTTTCTGGCTCAAATAGACCAAATGTAAGCCATCACAGGATCACAGTGGGACTCCCAATGCACAAAGAAAATGATTGTTAAACTATAACTGACATACTTGTTCTCGTAGCACTGTCGGAAACTCCGTTTCAGTCTTTTAACCCTTGTCTGGCATTGCTCTGCAGTCCGGATAAAGCCCTGGGCAGACATCTTTTGGGATATCACAGCAAAAAGGTGCCCATTTCTATGCATACCCCTCAATTCCCTCTGCATTTTGTCATCTCCCCATATGTTGATTAGGGTGAGGGTCTCCAAGTCTGTCCAGGGAACACTTCTTGTTCCTTCAGTGGAAATAGAGACAAACACAAGCGCAGTGATCACTGATTATTAATCATTTGATTGATTTAGATGAATCACATTGCAAATTCCAAATGTAAAATCAGCTGTATTAACATTCAAGCAGTTTGACCACTTTGTAAGGTGGTGGGCAACATGCTGCAGGCAAACACACATTAGCCCCTTTCCCAAGAGACAATATTATGTGATTTACCAAGAAAGGCACAATCGGACCATACCCATATCTTCTAGACCAGAGTGGCCAGGGAATTCCCAATCATCAGTGTCTTCTAGATGGTCATCTGTCACCTCTTCAACATCATAGGTGACCTCAGGAACCGTTAAGGGGGACACATTCCCAAGTATTCGCTCTAGCTGGTCATAAAATTTACACTCCACTCTGTATATAGGGAATGGTTTCAGTGTGAGAATATAGATAAGCACATTCCAGTGATATTGTCCATAAGAAACAAAAATATATTATAATAATAAATTCTATATACATTGCAAATGTTCTTTAGTAGTGTACTCACTTCTGCTGGAGAGACTGACGAAAGCTGTTCTTCAATCGTTTGATCCTGGTCTGACACTGCTCTACAGTTCTCATGTAGCCTCTCTCAGACATGTTTTTGGAAATGAGAGTGAACACGTGGCGATTTTTGACACAGCCTTTCAGAACTCGCTGCACAGAGTCTTTTCCCCAAATGTCTATGAGGTTTAGAGTCTCATCATCCGACCAAGGGACTTTGATGTCAGTCGTCATGGGATAGGCAGCATCTTGGGGTTCTTGACACAAAAGGGTAAGTAAAACTGTCATGCATTTTATTTTACCATGTACTGTATTTCAAATTTCATTCAGAACGAACAGAGATTCCACACCTGTGTATTCTCCCCATATCGAGATGAGAGGAGATTCACTAAAAGATTCGATATTCACTGGAGAATCCCTGTAAAAGAGGAAGACAGCAATGTATATAAAGCAGAATTAAAATCCCCCCCCCCCCCCAAAAAAAATGGAATGACATCAAAGGCATGCTGGGAGACACACCAATATAAGCTACTTCAATATCAGTTCTTACTGAAACAGAGGTGAATCTGCTTGCCGTTTCCGGGGAACCTCCGAACTGTCGCTCATTTTCCTCTTCGAGGGCAGAGTCTGCCCTCGCCTACTCTCATTTGCTGAAAATGATGTTCCCTCCTCCACAATTTCATCTGTTTCAATTCTGTCCCTCTGTTCATTTCGCTTCTGTCTTGTTCTCTCAGATATCCTCCTCTTGCCAGTCTCCAGATTGGATTGGTCAATGGGAATCTCAATAATCTCTTCTTTATTTGGATGGTTTGAATTTGGTGTGGCATCTTGCAGGTGTTTTTGAGTTTGTTTGTCAACAGTAGTCCCCAGTTTTGTGACTGGAGGGAGAGACAGAGAGGAGAGGATGCAGTCGTCCATAGGTAAAGAGCAAGTGTCTGAGAGAAATAGAGAATGAGAGGCTCAGTAAATCACTGCGACTTCTCACCCGTTTAGCTACAGTCAAATAATAAATGTATAATTTTAACAATCAAAGCAAAGTAATACAGTAGCAAAGATCATGACTCATCAGTCATAATTATCTACTAAGCCAGCCTTACCTTTTACGTCAACATGTCCAAGATTTCTGTGATGTTCAATTAAAGCCTTCATCTCCTCTGGCGGAGTCGCTGATTGCAAACACTCATCCAGAACTGAGGGGGCTCCATCAAGCCATGACACCATCTGAGAAAGAGCCCTTAGTCATTAGCAGTGGTAGGTTAAAGTTGAATACAATACATGCTGTATTTTGAAGGCAATTGTCAAGGTGCGTATGTGAAGTATAATGTTGAGTTCAATGGTAGCACCTGTGCAAAGTCTGGTACAGGCAGCAGCTCCTCCAGTCTGGAGAGGAACTCCCAAAGGAGAATCTCCAGTGCTGTGTCATACTTCTGGCCGTACTGTACTGGGAACACCTCCTGGGGGAGTTAGAAGACATAAAAATGGAACTGTGAGTGAGGGGTGGGGGGGGGGGGAGAGAGAGAAAATTAGGGAGAGTGTCATCATCTCACCAGGAAGAAGTCCTCTTTCACACCTGGGTCTTGAAGAAGGGTTTGGACCAGCTCCAAGAAATTGGCCCCGGAATCTTCTACTTGTGCATCAGTCACCTTTAACATGCACACACACCGCGGGAGATGAATTTTCACCTTTATTTAACCAGGTAGGCAAGTTGAGAACAACTGGAATTACCCAAACTATGTGTGCATTTCTTCCTATTGATTAAATGTATTTTATGCACAGGAGGCTGCTGAGGGGAAAACGGATCATAATAATTGCTGGAATAGAGTGAATGGAATGATATAACACATGGAAACCATGTGTTTGATAACATTCAATTTATGCCATTGCAGACATTACTATGAGCCCGTTCTCCCGAAATAAAGGTGCCACCAGCCGCCTGTGGGTTAATGTGCATAGTAAATCACCCACACAGTGGTCCCTGGGTGTAGTAATGGAAGCTTTGATTCTGTCCAGGTGGGGTTGGATGGTCTTAGGGTCGACTTGGTGATCACCACGACACAACTCCAGAACCAGCTATGGTCACAAAAAAAAGTATTTAAACGTTATCATCTGCGCTCTTGATACGCTTTCAGCAGTGCGCTACGTGTTTACTGGTTCAACTATCAACCACTGTACGACAGATTGGAGGGAACTAATACGGTTGTTAGCAATAGCTAAATGTACAAAAATAAAATACATTTCAGCCATTAAACAAATCCATATGCAGACACACATGCACACACATGCTAACCCTGGCTCTCAGTCCCAGGATGAGTTGGGCCCTCTGCCGGTAACTCAGCAGCTCTGGAACCATCTCTGTCACCGAGGTGACAAACTCCTCCAGCATCCCATAATGCATGACAAGTCCTTTCTGCACAACTTGCCACATAGCAGCTGACATAAGTTGCAGGGGTGGGGCCAAGAGCCGTAAATAAGAAATTGATAGAAGGGGATCTGTGAGAGAGAGAAATAATTATAGTCGCACATTAAAAACACTACTGAGATCTACCAGCTCATTGGGTATTTGCTGTTTCAAAGACATTACGTCATAGGACTGACTGGCCAACATTAGTGTAAGGGAGCCCTCTACTGGCCCTTCAAGACAAAAACAATGCCACATTATTTATTTAGCCACCCCATGCTTATACTGTAATTTGAGAATATTCATTAGCAGTGAGACTCTGTGTTTAGTGAACATATGAGACACGTAATCTTAATTTTTGCCTTTAAAAATTGCACATAGCCTAAACTAAATATGAGAAGCAGGATAAACGTTCACGAGGATGGCACCAGCATGCAGATTCATTACAGACTCAACTATATAATGCTGCATTCAGGTCGGCACGAGGAAACTCGGAAAGTTCCGCTATATACACGTTGTATGTAAAACAATGATCGCAAACAGGTTTGTATAAGAAACGTAGGCCAAACACTGCCCAGGTGGTGAAAGAAAATCATTATTTCAATAGTCACGCACCTTTGTAATTTTCTGTATGGCTTCTTTCCATTGCTTGTTTCCAATTTTCAAAAAATATCCGACAGTGTCGCAAATATATCTAAATAACAATGTTATTTAGCTTGTGGTAGTAGTGTCAACGCAAACCAAAATGCTCTGACGCTATCTTGGTCAAATGTGGATGTATTTCTAATAAAAAACGTGCAGAATTATCATAATCATTCTGCAGATCGAAGTAGATATCTTTGCGCGCATAAATCATTCAGAAATATAAGGAGAAACTGCTTCTCTCAGTTTGAATTTGGATGACCGAAAACCAAGATTCTGGTCTAATCCGCTTTGGTCCGGATCACATGAAGCCTGATTCCCCCATTGGTTGTGGAGAACCACAATAGCCCGATTTTGCTAATGAAGTCCACTAGGCGGAGTCACCGCCACTTCCGGGTTGATTTTAAGGCCTATGGAGATATAGGCCAAAACAGCCATATAATTATCCATATATCATGTATCCATATAATCATCCATATATGACTAATCCCCTTTAAACAATCAGTTGTGTGTGTGAATTACACCCATGACACGCGGGGGGGTCTCCATTTACAAACTCTGCGGTACTGTATTTACTGTCTTTGCTTTGGCCTTTTCCATACATTTCGTTTTTCTTTCATCACAACTGAGGAGGAAGGGTGTAGCCACAGCAACAATGCCAGACTTCAGGGAACGCTTGCGAAACAGACCACGCCGAGGTTAGGGATTTAAGAAGTCAATGAGAGAAGTGAAAAATTATTCCTGAGTTGTTCATTTTCTCGAAATCTAAAGACACAACCTAGATCCGAACCAATGTCTTAAGTAGTTGAACATGTTATTAATCTAACCTCGTTAAATTGACAAAATGACACGTTTTCATTTTCGTCAAAAACGACTTAATATTGAAGGAATGCCTTTGATTTGACTGCCCGCACCTGCGCAGTTTGGCACGAGTGACCGTGACGTCTTTGTACGCATGCGCTTTGCTAGCCAACGTCGTCATGACATCGCCCAGTGCGATCAGGGAGTTCTATTGGAGAAGCAGTTTTAGCCTATCTTCATACTGTACTGTCTTTGTTGTAGCGGAAGCCTGTGGTCCACTGTCCTAAACCAGGAACAACAGTCGCGCAAGTCATTGCGAGATGGCTCAGCAATTGTTATTAAAATTAATTTGCGATCATCAGGGAACATTGGACTATGCACATCTGGCAGATGTTGGGTTTGGGGCAGATATTATCTGCGCTCTTGATAAACTTGTTGAAAACGATTTATTTTCTATAGCGCTGTGCAATGGAAACAAACGCATTATTGCGAAAACGAAAGTTAGACGCTGCAAAGCGCAGCAATGTGATGGCTGCAATGATTTACACTTATGTAAATTTTATCTATTTGGGGACTGCAAGAATAGTAGGGGAAGGTAAGCATAAAATATGTTTTATATGACGTGCGCTAAATAGGATGCGTTTTAGACAGGCATTCCAATTCGAAACTTATTTCCGATAATCTGATCTTTTTTAGAGTTTATGTGATTTTTTTTCAGTGGACCAATTATTTTTTTTAAATATCAGAATTGGACTGCCTTGTCTAAACGCAGCGATAGGCCCAGAGAAGTAAAGTAAGACAGATTGTTTTGCGTGGCCCGGTTAAAACTCTGCTCTTCCGGGGCACCAGGCCATGCAAAACGAACTCGCCCATTTTTTGACTGTGTACATGTATCATTGCAACGGGTTATTATTATTACTATTTTTACATTTGAGGTATTTCAGCCCAAAACATGAAACTGCAACATTGTTGAAAAATTATATGGGGTTTAGAAGTTGAATTAATTCAGCAAACTGCATTGTGCTTTGTATGTTTCTTGATACTTTTACTCCCAGACGGACATGCCGCTTTGGCCATGACCTTCACTCCGAACACAACTCCATAGTTTTGAGAGAGCATAAACTTGAGACGCTGAGTAGACAGGAACTCCGGCAGCTATTATTACAGAATGACAACTCTCTCCTTCCACCGGTAAGAGCCAACCGTTTACCTCTAACTGCTGATGTGGATCAGTGGAATGTGTGTGTGTGCAGGGCCAGCTCCAGACATAAGCGACATAAGCAAAGGGGTGGGGGAGTCGTGTCTCAACTTGTTGTTGAGCGTTAGAATAGTGTAATACACAAAGGTGCAAGTTCGAAATGTGTTTGTGTGTCAGCAATTTTTCTCTTATTAGGTCATTCACTGACAGTCACTCAATTAGTCATGTCAGCTAACCATTTTTAGATTGGTCAATTAGTCTATCCAGCTATCTAAACTTATAGTAATCATGGCCAAATAACGACCAGGCATGCAGGGCACATGCCCAGGGCGCTGACCTCCAGAGGGCCCCTGTTGATTTTGTTAGTCACTCTCACTCAGATATCATTAACATGGCAAAATGTGGCTGCAATGTGTGTGTGTCTGTGACTGATGAAGAGGTGCTGTCTGCACATATTAAAAGCCATTTGAATTCAATCACTTTTTGACAGCATCCCTTTTTATGTAAATAACATTTTCCACATGTTTGCCCATGGAAGAATTGGTCAGAAAGTGATCTTTTGGACTTGAAAAGTAGGCTACCTGTGCATGTTTGTCCACTCCAAAATAATTCCAGCGTTAAAACTGCATGTATACTCGTGCCATTTGTTGTGTCTTTACTATCATTCAATTGAAGACTTCGTTTTTATCAAAGATTCCTGTAATTAGTATTACCGATTTAAACTGAATAATCATGTAACTAATTAACTAGGAAGTCGGGGCATCAAGGAAAGTATTCAGATTACAAAGTTATAATTTCCCAATATAACCTTTCAGATATTTTCATGTCTGATCAATAGTCTGATTAATGATTTATTTATTTTACCTCACGTTAGTCTCATTCCAAACGTCGTAAATTGTTGGTTATCTGCACGAACCCAGTCTTCACTATGAGTCATCCATACATCAATTGTCTTAAATCATTTATTTATTCCTAACTAAGTAATTCACAGAAATGCATAAACAAACAAACATGGTAAATGTGGTTACATTAAATGATAGGAAAATGTGCCCTAGTGGGCTGAACCGGCTTGGCGGCTTGTTAGACAAAGGAGAAGTGGGGGTTGACTAAGAAGTCACTACAGAGTTAATAATTATAACAATTGAAATGCTAATCCTTTACACATGAACGCTCACTCATTCGGGAACAATTTCAATCAATATATATATTTACGCTCAGTGTGTCGTCTTGATCGCTGGTGAAAAGTCTTTATTTTGTAGAATTGTCCGTCTCTCTCCCCCTCTCTGTCTTGGTTAGAGGGGATAGTTCAAAGTGACATTCGTTATAGAATAGATGTTTCGGCGGTTGTCGTTCTTCACGTTCAATGATACCGAATTCCTAGCTGCAGATTAGTAATTAATATCAAAGACTTGTTCTCATTCTGTCGCTATCGATAGTCTAAGAGTTTAACCACGTGGTACGGTTAAAATATTCAGCAATGGTCTGCAACCTTTAGCCATCTCGTAATTGAGGTAAGCTCGGTCTACAACCTTTGTACTCCCGTGATTGAGAGAAACATGGTCGGGTGATAATTTCTCAAAGTTTGGTTTTATTCGGAATGGCAGAAAAGGTCTGTCCCAGGATGTCTGACCCTAACTGGGCTCAGGGGCGGTCCTCTGATTTAGTTCAAATCCAGTTCCCTTTTTGAGTTTTCCTTCATTAAACAGTCCAAAATCACATTGTAAAATTGTGTAAACAGTATCATACTCACTCATTCATCTTATACAACAATTAGATGTAAACCTTATATCTGGGGCTATTATATAAACAGTGTAATGTAATGGTAATGTGGCCACACCGTCTCTCATGAGCTTCCCCAAGTTGTGACAAACGGACCAGTTCATAGCTGGATTCTTCACCGATCTTTTACACTTTCTCCGGAACATGACATTTGTTCATACCTCAAGTTCTGTGAGGTGGAAGGATTTCCTTTGTCTCCATGAAAAACTACTCTCTATAACTGTGTGTCCATGAGGTCTTCACAGGAATTTAGGACCTCTGACCACAGCAGCCTAGTTGAAGGGGGAGAGGGGGATGGGCTTGCTATACCCAAAGAGGCCAACGTCATGACACATTGTAGTGGAATATTGACTCAGAAATAAAACACTCTTACTGGAACTTGTGAATTCAAATGAGACTTTAATACAAAGTAGCAAAGCCGTGCTGATCCATGGAACAACCAACTTTCCATGCACGGAGCTCTGCATTTTTATAGCTTTGCAGCCTCACACACAGCATATGGATACACCCCATAAGTAAATTAAATAACTCCCCTTGTCCTTTCGCCACCATTATCTTCCATCTGAGTTCTTGCTTGTTCACGCTCAGTAACGCCCTCATCTGCTTCGGGTTTAGACTATAATGGTGGCAGGACCCCTTATGTAATACAAAAAATAATAAAACATTTTGTATATTGTCAAAGGAATTTTATTCCTATATGTTCATCAACCAATCCAATTTGAGACCAGTCTCAAAATCAATCCGTAGCGTTTATTCTCGGGAGTACTGATCATAATACAATGTACATTGGTTTATATACATCACATTTCGTCATAGCGTTTTGTATGCTGCTCCTCCTTCTCCGATACAATGGCAATATAGTTCACAAGCCTTCCCACATTGTCTGCCACCTGTTAAACAATCTACTACAAGCCCAAGGTCTCTCCCCTCCCTGGGTAGAGACAGAATGTCCTGTAAGGAACACAGCATTCCAGCCGGTCTGACGATAGCTCCATTCGTTTCTAACAAGGAACAGAAAGTCCTTGTTCTAATTCTTGACGAAAACGACACACATTACATTCAGTATTATGATTAAACAAAGGTTTCTGTACCAAATATTAAGTTCTGCTTTTCTGATGTATCAAATACTTATGTCGTGCAATAAAATGCAAATTAATTACTTAAAAATCATACAGTGTGATTTTCTGGATTTTTGTTTTAGATTCCGTCTCTCACAGTTGAAGTGTACATATGATAAAATGTACAGACCTCTACATGCTTTATAAGTTGGAAAACCTGCAAAATTGGCAGTGTATCAAATACTTGTTCTCCCCACTGCACATTGGCTAATGGGATCTTTAACCTGAGCTTTCCGCAGAACCAGCTAATGCACTTGGTGACATAATTCTTATCTTTAGTCAATCGATTTTTTTTCTCCCACACCATTTGATGAATGGAAATAGACATCTGTCACAAAACACCAAAAAGTGTACCTAAAGATATTCAGGGATTACCATTTATTAGTCTACATTAACTGATGTGTCTTTCTGGCAAATACCTTTTTTTTTTTGTAGCCTGAAAAGTCATGACAACTGAAACGGGGCTGAACCTGTCCTGGGAAAAATGGGATGGTCATCCTAACACACACGGTCAACTTTACTAGACTAGGCTATAATGTGAATTACCATTAACTTCTAATAGGCCTACCGGTAGCCAGTGATGTAGTGTTAAAAAATAGGTGAGTAAACTCTGATTGCCGGTCACAGGGAAAAAAGTATCGCTCCCTATACTGCATTTTTCTGAAAATGGCGTTTACTTGCGTTTCCCCTCCACTAGGCCCACACCCCTGCCGGTAGCCTACCCTGTCAGCCGAGGCAATTTTACACACATGAGCATACGCACAACAGGTAGCCGACATTCAATATAATAGGCCTATGATTTGAATCAAAACATTTTTACACCCTACAGTGCATTCGGAAAGTATTCAGACCCTTTGACTTTTTCCACGTTGCTACGTTACAGCTGGATACAAATTCAACAAAATCTACACACAATACCCCATAATGACAAAGCAAAAACAGGTTTTTAGAACATTTTGCAAGTGTGTGTGTGTGTGTGTGTATGTATGTATGTATGTATGTATGTATGTATGTATGTATGTATGTATGTATGTATGTATATATAAATGAAATATCACATTTACATAAGTGTTCAGACCCTCAGTACTTTGCTGAAGCACTTTTGGCAGTGATTACAGCCTTGAGTATTCTTGGGTATGACGCTACAAGCTTGGCACACCTGTATTTGGGGTGTTTCTCCCATTCTTCTCTGCAGATCCTCTCAAGCTCTGTCAGGTTGGATGGGGAGCATCGCTGCACAGCTATTTTCAGGTCTCACCAGAGATGTTCGATCAGGTTCAAGTTCAATAGGTTTCCTATGGAGGATCGACAGTATAATTTAAAACAACATATATTCCCATTCAAGTCAACATTCTCTGATATGTGCACCTCCAACAATCTTTCTGGAACCATTTTGAAAGTAGACATTGCAATTGTATTCCCATTTTAGTACATTTATCAGCCAAAACATGACACCCACTGTGTATTCTAGAGCATGTTGTGTCTCAACTGATGGCGGACACAACATAATAGGGTCTAAGCTACAACATTGTTTTGATTTTTTTTTGTGATTTTTTTGTTTTGTTTTGATAATTGTAAAAAATATTAACCCTTTACACTCGTACCCATATACAGGTTGAAAATGGCAGATTTGGGCACTCAGTGGCAGTACAGTAAGGTGCTCTACATCTTGTCAGACACCCTTGTTAGACCTCTTGTGCTCCACAATGCTGTATGGGTTTTGACTGACAGACATTCTGAACTTTAGCACCTCACATGACAAGAAGTTTCCCCCATCCCTCCCACTAATTGGGCAAATTTTGTAAATGTTTTGTTGACTGAGTGAGGGAAATGCTGTAAATTAGAGGTCTCAATGTACAGTATATTGAAATGTGAGATGTTGAGGATTATAATAAATACTGCTTTGATGTCATACAAGCAAGCCAAACACCTGTGAGTCCAAATGTGCACTTCACATTTCCATATCATAAAACTCATATACTGTTTCAACATTTATGATCACTATGTTTGATGTAGTTACAAGATGACATGGCATCATACCCTGAACAGAATGAGCCTGTTTGTCTACTGTGAAGAAGATTTGCCGCTGCACACACACACACCTGAATGTACTCATGACTCCTTTTCCATGTGCACTAAAATTACACTCTGTTTCCCTGAATTGCATTGTGAAAGCCTGACACTGTAATGTCATATTTTATCATTTAGCTAGTCTTGTTGGCAATAGAACAACCTTTCAAATCATGCCCACCTGGACCTAGATTGAGATTTATGTTTTTGGATTATGTAAATAATAACAGTAATTGTATGGTGGCAGGGCTTGTGTGCCAAACAAATCAACTACAAGTGTGCTTCCTCTAGTTCCTCAACAGCACAGCAAGGAGAACTCAAAAAAGCCCCTTTATAGTTGAAGACTCATCTTTGAGTCATACAAGAGTGTTCAAATCACTTAGGAACTGTGCACACGTTGGAGAGGTGTGTGGTCACTTGGGGACACCAGTTAGTGCGCTCACTCAAACCCTGTTGTTTTATGTTGCACCGATCCCACATTTTCCTGGGATAGTCTTATCATGTCACTGAATGTATCCAGAGTATTTTCAGATGGTGTTATCTAGTAAATGTCAAATGCATATAAAATCAACAGTGTAATGTTTTGGTTTCAGTCTTGTCACGTGCTGTTGTGTCCTTGCCTTTTGGTCTGATCCTTTTCCCATCTCCAAACTGTTCCCTTTCAATTTGTTATGCGTTTCATATTTCTTCTGTAAGAAATAATTCAATGTCTTAATTGTTTATTATTATGATAATTTAATTGATTCTGATATTTCAGGGGGTGGCAGCACCCCTACTTCCTGCGGCTATGGGAATAACCAATGGCATTGCAGGCTGTGAAATGTATAGCACACTTCAGACAACCACGGTGAATGTGACTACAGTGAAGGTTAGAAATGGTAAAACGTTTGATACAATTTTCACCTGACACGATCACTCTTAATTCTTGCCTAATATGTTGGCATGCATAAAACATTTTTTTTTTTAACAATTCCCATATTTTCAATAATGTGAAACAGTATAATGTTTTAACTGTTTTGTATAATATTACCGTTATATCTACGCATGACCAATTTATGTGTCTTTATTAACAATGTCATATTCTGCTTGAAATAACATGTAGGTTAATGAAATAATCAAAAGAAAAATGTGATTTGATTATTAGCCCAATGGTAGGCATTATATCATGTGAATTAGGCCTTATGTGAAATCATTGTCAAAAGCGCAACAGGTACCGTTGCATGTAGGCCTAGATTATTTATGGGTGGATCATATAGAAATATCAAAACATTCTTTCAACTCCAAAGCAATTGCCTGTCTATGATGCCGGAACCACTGACTCGCTACCTTTTTCTATAATCAAGACACCTGCTGGTAACTCTTAAATTGGTTAGGACAGCTCACGAGGTGTCCTCAATATCTGTCGACTAGGTGTGACTCTTACGACTAAAGAGGCTTCTTGCATAGCTTCTATTTTTACCCATAAGAGTAGGAGTAAAATGTCTCTATGCTCAGCACTTATGACCAATTGTCTACCCTGAGATGCTTTGTGGATACAGGCCCAGCTGTCAGATTCTCAAGGAAGAGGTTGATTCCCCTCATCGGTGAGATGCACGTAATCCCCAAGGTACTGCCCAGGGACACAGTGCTTTATGGCAGAATGGTGGATTGTGGGCATGCGCCTGTCACAGAGAAATGCAAACACCAGCTGGTTGACAGAGCACCGGGCCATCTCTTTGTGCTTGTTGCTGTCCTCCTCCCACTGGAACTTCCAACTCCTTTACTGTGTGATGTCAGAGTAGATCACCGTTGTCCCGGGGAACAGTTGGATGGCAGCCTCCAAATCAGCTCACATCTGACGCACCTTTGTGTGTCCCAAGTCGTTTCCGAGGTGGATGACTATGATACATTCACGGTTGCGCCTTGCCTTGGTGAGAGAGGATATTTCAGAACTTTTCCTTTGAGAACAGCTCATCCATATTTCACGCTCCTGTCGTCATCTAGCCAGATACATTGTGTAATCCCATTGTAAATATTTGCTTCAGTCTTTGCTCTCACCAATTTGCTTTGAGCAATGATCAGTAGGATTATGAGCTGGGATCTTATCAATAAGGCAATTACAATTATATATAACGGTATAGATATGTACAGTACCAGTCAAACGTTTGGACACACCTACTCATTTCAGGGTTTTTCTTTATTTTTACTATTTTTCTACATTGAGGAATAATTGTGAAGACATCAAAACCACAAAATAATACATATGGAATGTAGTAACCAAAAAAGTATTAAACAATGCAGAGATCATCCGTTCACCTACTCAACGTCTCACAAAGACACGGCAGTTGGAACTAAAAATGTCAAATTTGGACTCATCAGACTAAAGGACAGATTTCCACCGGTCTAATGTCCATTGCTCGTGTTTTTTGTCCCAAGCAAGTCTCTTCTTCTTATTGGAGTCCTTTTAGTAGTGGTTTCTTTGTAGCAATTCGACCATGAATGCCTGATTCACGCAGTCTCCTCTGAACAGTTGATGTTGAGATGTCTGTTACTTGAAATCTGAAGTGCAGTTCATTTGTGGCGAACTTATCCTCTGCAGCAGAGGTAACTCTGGGTCTTCCATTTCTGTGGCGATCCCCATGAGAGCCAGTTTCATCATAGCGCTTGATGGTTTTTGCAACTGCACTTGAAGAAACTTTAAAAGTTCTTGAAATGTTCCGTATTGACTGACCTTCATGTCTTAAAGTAATGATGGACTGTCATTTCTCTTTGCTTATTTGAGCTGTTCTTGCAATAATATGGACTTGG
Source organism: Oncorhynchus clarkii lewisi (assembly GCF_045791955.1). Taxonomy (NCBI): domain Eukaryota; kingdom Metazoa; phylum Chordata; class Actinopteri; order Salmoniformes; family Salmonidae; genus Oncorhynchus; species Oncorhynchus clarkii. Next base: position 12,089,976 of record NC_092167.1, read on the forward strand.
TCTTTTACCAAATAGGGATATCTTCTGTATACCCACCCCTACCTTGTCACAACACAACTGATTGGCTCAAACGCATTAAGAAGGAAAGAAATTCCACAAATTCACTTTTAACAAGGAACACTTGTTAATTGAAATGCATTCCAGGTGATTACCACATGAAGCTGGTTGAGAGAATGCCAAGAGTGTGCAAAGTTGTCATCGAGGCAAAGGGTGGCTACTTTAAAGAATCTAAAATATATTTTGATTTGTTTAACACTTTTTTGGTTACTACATGATTCCACATGTGTTATTTCATAGTTTTGATGTCTTCATGATTATTCTACAATGTAGAAAAGAGTAAAAAATTAAGATAAACCCTTGAATAAGTAGGTGTGCCAAACTTTTGACTAGTACTGTATATCATTTGTCTGTATGTATTTTTAGATATAAGCCTATTGTAAATGTGTATTATTGTTGCATCAACATCTTTACTATAAACATAAATACAAGTACAATCAGAACTTTAAGCTACATATTATTTTGCACGAGGTCATGAACTGTCCATTGATCAGCCCAGCAATTGATCAAACAGGACCATGTTTGAAACACAAGTGGTTCTGCGCTGATGTCAATATTACGCAGGGAAGCTAACAGTTACTGAAATGAGGAATGCAGGTAGGATGTATCTATCTGAGATACTGTGTCCAACACACCACCACCTGTTGGGCACATACAGACCAAAAAAGGATGTTTCAATGATTGTTAAAATAAAGGTTTAAGAAAATACAGGCATGCACCACATTACAAGACAAAACAGCTCAATCAAGCCTGATCGTCTTGTAAGTATAAAAGCAAAGCTTGCTGTAATTTTTTTTTTTTTTTCAAGCATGAAAAGATACCGTAATGGTATAATGTCCTACTATGGTGTGAAGAATCCAATGCTTTACCTTGTATGTGGTACAAATCACATTATTGTGGAAGCACCCCCTCTAAGAGTCTGAATTAGGCTGTGTTTTTCTCACTTAAAATAGTTTTTAATCTCTTGAATGTTTTGGCATTCAACTTCAAAAAGTGTAGCACTTGGAAGGGAAGGTTTTGTTCAAATCAATAGGGGTTCTGTCAAAAAGGGATTGAATTCAAATGGATTTACCCAATAGCTCTGTGTGTTCATCTCATGCTTTCTTGCACATAGAGTATGGTACACAAGTATTTTAAAAGCCTCGTCTCTCACTCTTTCAGGTGTGCAACTCTTATAACAAAGGCACCGGGCAATATGGCAACTGCCCTGATCAGGAGGGGTGCAGGAGACTTCACGTGTGCGACAGGTACATCAGAGGAACCTGCTCCTCGGGAGCCAACTGCAACAGGTGTCATGACTTCTTCGAGCCACACCCACGGAGGACCCTGCAGCAGAGGGGAGTGCCAAACGATCTAATGACATCCATGTTGTCCACCTACCAGAACATCCAGGCCATGAAAAGTGAAGGTGCCGGCGGTGCTTCTTCCATCAACAGGCCCCAGAGCTGTCCTCAGAGGAATACAGGTAGATGGCTGCAGGAGCAAACAACAGGGTTGTGTTCAGTGGGGAATAATGTTTCAGAACAGTCGCTATAGTTACCTGCAAAAGTATTTCTCTATGGACTTGCTTGCCAGCCAGGGTTGGGGTCAATTGCATTTAAATTCCAGACCAGTTGTCACGCCCTGACCTTGGAGATCCTTTTTATGTCTCTATTTTGGTTTGGTCATGGCGTGAGTTGGGGTGGGCATTTCTATGTTTTGTGTTTCTATGATTTTCTATCTCTATGTTTTGGCCGGGTATGGTTCTCAATCAGGGACAGTTGTCTATCGTTGTCTCTGATTGGGAACCATACTTAGGTACCCTTTTTCCCACCTGTGTTTGTGGGAAGTTGACTTTCTTTATGGCACTTAGCCTTAAGCTTCAGGGTTTTGTTTTGTCGTGTGTATTGTTTTGTTCGGCGTCTTTTCTTAATTAAAGAACATGTACGCTCACCACGCTGCACCTTGGTCCGCTCCTTTCATCAGCCATTCAATAAGTACACTGATATTCCAATTCTCTTCAATGCTTTTCAATAACCAGGTTTCCATCCAACCTTTTTATGCGAGTAAAGTACATGTTGCATGAAAATGAACATTTCTTGGTAAACTTTCCAAACGTCGACAACAAAATACGCTAGATATCGTGTGGTTTTTTGGGGGGGTCAGTAAAAGTGATTATGCGAGAAATGGCTGTGGAAATACTCATTCTCAAATATTGATGTAATAACCATAATATTTAAGTAAACTTGGAGTCACGGGGTGACATGTTGTGTGGTCCTACTACAACTGGAGAAAGCATACAGTTTATTAGGCTACAGGTGAAATAAGTTATGAACTTCTCAGGGGGGTGAAAGTGCACGGTGACACGCTTGATGCTCCTTTCCAATAAACATCAAGGGTCTTATTCTGGTGACATGATCATCAATGCTTGGCTGCCATTTGACAAATAAAAATGATCTTGTTCTTTTGTCTATAATAATGTTTTATTTGTTTTAAATTTATTTCACCTTTAGTTAACCAGGTCGGCCAGTTGAAAACAAGTTCTCATTTACAACTGCAACCTGGCCAAGATAAAGCAAAGCCGTACAACAACAAAAACAACAGAGTTACACATGGGATAAACAAAAGTACAGTCAATAACACAATAGAAAAATCTAGATACAGTGTGTGCAAATGGGTGTTCATGTAAGCTATACCTGCACTGTATCTGCGAGCTGTTGGCTAGAGCGCACGTGCCAATAAGAGTGGGCACATTCGCTATATAACGCAAAAACAATTATTCGGTACTTGGGAATTTAACCGCAAAAGTTATTTTTATGTGCGCTATGTCATCATGCACAGCCTTTTATCCGCAACAAGTCAATTTGATGGAAACAGATCTCTGGTAGGAAAATGTGCATATAGTTTGGATGGAAACCTAGCTAGTGAGGAAAAGGTGGAATTGGAATTTGGTTTACTTTCTGAATTGACTGGAAATGAGATGGTATTGACCTCAACCCTGTTACCAACTTTGATTTCATGTAACTAAATGTTTGTTTGTTTATTTGTTCTTTATTTACAGTGAGGAATGAGATCTGCCTGTTCTTTGTCAAGGGGGACTGCAAACAAGGAGGTACATTTAACGAGGGAGATATTGTGTGTGGTGGGAGAGTGTCTGGAGGATAGCGTTCCCATGTTTGCTTTCACAGAACACCGGCAAGGGCCTTGCCTGATTTTTACTCAGGTCGAAGCTATGGCACCCGGCCGGATATGAGTTTATCTATAACTTTCAAGGTTGTCAGTAGAGACACAATACAAACCCCGTGAAACCACAATTTAGGGACAAATCAGGCTGTTACCCAGGTGCAACAGTGATACTCAGCAACATATCACATCTCACTAAAAATGTATGACTTTCAGAGAAATGCTGGAGAGTCCACTTCAAAATGCCCTACAAGTGGGAAGTGAACGATGGACAGACTTGGTCAGCTCTGCCAGCAAACGAAGAAATCGAGAGAGACTTCTGTGACCCTTCTAAGATACACAGGTACAGTATGTTATGTCATACTAGACTCAGCGATTTCCTCAACAACTAAGAGAGTTGGAGCGCAAGACTCAGCTTCCCCACTGTTTTGGTCCTGCAGCTACCACGCTGTAACAGCGAAGCGAACACGTGCAAATGCTCAGATATAGTACTGCGTGTGACTGTCTTGCATCTCAATATCTGCGGTGCTGCTTGTGGTAATATCATTTTGCTCAGCGCCAGCTGTGCCATCAGAGTCCCTGGGTTCGCGCCCAGGCTCTGTCGTAACCGTCCGCGACCGGGAGGTCCGTGGGGCGACGCACAATTGGCCTAGCGTCGTCCGGGTTAGGGAGGGCTTGGTCGGTAGGGATGTCCTTGTCTCATCGCGCACCAGCGACTCCTGTGGCGGGCCGGGCGCAGTGCGCGCTAACCAAGGTTGCCAGGTGCACGGTGTTTCCTCCGACACATTGGTGCGGCTGGCTTCCGGGTTGGATGCGCGCTGTGTTAAGAAGCAGTGCGGCTGGTTGGGTTGTGTATCGGAGGACGCATGACTTTCAACCTTCGTCTCTCCCGAGCCCGTACGGGAGTTGTAGCGATGAGACAAGATAGTAGCTACTACAACAATTGGATACCACAAAATTGGGGAGAAAAAGGGGTAAAAAAAAATATAATGATAAAAAAAATAATAATAATATCATTTTGCTGAGTCTACCTTTAACTAGAAAAACGATGTCGACCTGTGAATAAGGTACAACAGCCATTTTTTTTTTTACCATTTACATTTGTCATGCCTTCACAGTGAGGGATCTGAGCGTGTGCGTTTCGACTCCATGAGCCACGGGTTACGGCAAGTTCGCCGTCTCTCCACAGTTTCCTCTGTGACCCAGCCCACATACGTACTCACCACAGAGTGGGTGTGGTTCTGGGAAGACGAGTACGGCAAATGGGTCCAGTACGCATCCATCGTAAGTGGTGTGAAACACTCAAAACAGGCTGATGTGTTACGAGGACAATAATAGATATAGTAAACTGTTGTTCCCCTTGAAATATATGTTTTTTCTCTATAAATCACAGAAAGAGATGCACAGATTGTCGTCCATCACCAGTGAAGACCTTGAGACAAGGTTCCAGGAGGATCAAAGTGCTGTGGTGAAGTTCACTGCAGGCCAGCAGTCTTATGAGCTGAGTTTCAGAGGTAACACATTTCAAACTCTTGAAAAACAGCTCTCATGTGCAACCTTCTGTTATAATAATAAAAGTATATTTTAGTTATAAGCGCTTAGCACAAGTTACAGTTAGGCTACTCTTATACACTACCAGTCTAAAGTTTTAGAACACCTACTCATTCAAGGGTTTTTCTTTATTTTTTACTATTTTCTACATTGTAGAATAATAGTGATGACATCAAAACAATGAAATAACATATATGGAATCATGTACTAACCAAAAATATTAAATAAACCAAAATATATTTTATATTTGAGATTCTTCAAATAGCCATCCTTTGCCTTGATGACAGCTTTGCACACTCTTGGCATTCTATCTACCAGCTTCAGCTGCAATGCGTTTCCAACCGTCTTGAAGGAGTTCCCACATATGCTGAGCACTTGTTGGCTGCTTTTCCTTCACTCTGAGGTACAACTCATCCCAAACCATCTCAATTTGGTTGAGGTCGGGGGATTGTGGAGGCCAGGTCATCTGATGCAGCACTCCATCACTCTCTTTCTTCGTAAAATAGCTGAAGCTGGTCCCATTAAGCCCAAACCAGATGGGATGGCGTATCGCTGCAGAATGCTGTTCGCCATGCAGGTTAAATGTGCCTTGAATTCTAAATAAATCACAGACAGTGTCACCAGCAAAGCACTCCCACACCATAACACCACCTCCTCCATGCTTTACAGTGGGAAATACACATGCAGAAATCATCCGTTCACCCACTCTGTCTCACAAACCAAAGACGGTTAGAACCAAATTGGTCTGGAGTCCAAATTGGACTCCAGACCACAGATTTCCACTGGTCAAATGTCCATTGCCCATGTTTCTTGGCCCAAGCAAGTCTCTTCTTATTATTGGTTACCTTTAGTAGTGGTTTCTTTGTAGCAATTTGACCATGAAGGCCTGATTCACATATTCTCCTCTGAACAATTGATGCTGAGATGTCTGTTACTTGAACTCTGTGAAGCATTTATTTGGGCTACAATTTCTGAGGCTGGTAACTCTAATGAACTTATCCTCTGCAGCAGAGGCGACTCTGGGTCTTCCATTTCTGTGGCGGTCCTCATGAGAGCCAGTTTCATCATAGCGCTTGATGGTTTTTGCGACTGCACTTGAAGAAACTTTAAAAGTTCTTGAAATGTTCTGGATTGACTGACCTTCATGTCTTAAAGTAATGATGGGCTGTCGTTTCTCTTTGCTTATTTGAGCTGTTCTTGCCATAATATGGACTTGGTCTTTTACCAAATAGGGCTATTTTCTGTATACCACCTCTACCTTGTCACAGCACAACTGATTGGCTCAAACGCATTAAGATGGAAAGAATTTGCACACATTAACCTTTAAGAAGGCACACCTGTTAATTAAAATGCATTCCATGTGACTACCTCATGAAGCTGGTTGAGAGAATGCCAAGAGTGTGCAAAGCTGTCATCAAGACAAAGGGTGGCGATTTGATATATTTAGATTTTAACACTTTTTTGGTTACTACATGGTTACTTATGTGTTATTTCATAGTTTTGATGTGTTCACTAGTATTCTACAACGTAGAAAAAAGTTTTAAAAAAAGAAAAACTCTTGAATGAGTAGGTGTTCTAAAACATTTGACCGGTAGTGTACGCCCCTCAAATTCTATTACTAAAATCGGCGGCAGGTAGCCTAGATGTTAGAGATGTTGAATGGTAACTGTAAGGATGCTGGTTCAAATAGTTAATCTTGTAATTACAGACATGACACAAAAAAACAAAGCATATGGTACTGTAAGGATGGTCAGACGACGTCCAGTCTTTGTTTCAACTGTGGACGCACAAGCTGCAAGGAGCAGGTAATAAATGAATGGAATTGGACTGAGAATGGGTCTATGTTATGAATCGAACCATTTCTATATGTACCTAATAGATGACTTATAATCATAATACTTTTTTCTTGTATGTGAAGGTTATTTTTCATATGTCATTTCAGGAGAAATGGACCACGCAATTTCAGAGCTGTTCCTGGATCTTGGGACAAGTCTGCGATACCCGACATTGGATACAAGGTCACTTGTTTACATGTGATTCTCCGGCTTTGGATTGCAGGGAAGTTTAACATTAACAATGCCCTGTCAGCTGTGACAACCATTTTGTTTTCCCCCTCCTGCAGACAGTCTCTCTTCTGAGTTCTGACAGGGACTATCAGAAGGTCCAGGGACTTTTCAACCAGACCATGAGGGGCTTTCAAATCACCAGCATCGAGAGGGTCCAAAACAGAGACCTCTGGGAAGTCTTCCAGTGGTATGTTTACATCAACTCTCACACACAATCCCAGCGTGTTACTTCCAAAATACTATGTAAACCCTGACTTGAACAAGATTATGGGGAAGTAGTGTTAGGAATTGAAAACCTGGTCAGGGTGTGTAGAAATGCGAGATACAACATATAAGGTGACCATCTCCTATCTTTAAAAGGTTTATTAGACAAAAGAGAGACATATGCATAGGAGAAGACAGACATGTTCATGTAAGAGGTCTAGAGCAAATCTCACCCCCTCCCCTCTGACGAGAGGGCTGACCTAAACACTCTTGCCTATCTCTGTTCACTGCCAAAGCATTAAATCAAGGTGGAGACGTTGGGGTTGAATAGACTATACATTTGAAACATCTTAATCGCTTAAAGACGCCCATAAACTATTTTATGTCTCAGGGGCCCAGATACCAGTTACTGAGAGCTGCTTTAAGGTGACCTCTGGCCTTACAGAGGGTACCTAGAGGCCAAATTTCAATAGGGAATAACCATCGAAAAGTATCAATCTCAACAGCAGCTAATGGTGATTTCATACAGTAACAGCAGCTAATGGTCATTTATTCTTTCTCAGGAAGAGAGATTTAATGAAGAAAAACAATGGAGGTCAAAACAGCAAGGAGCTACATCTCTTCCACGGAACGGACCCAAAACACGTAGAGGCCATTTGCAGAGATAACTTCGACTGGAGGCTGTGTGGAACCAACGGAACTGTGTACGGCGAAGGTACCTCATGTTAACCATCTGTCAGAAGTGTAGTCAGATTTTAGAAGCAGTCATTATCTCACTATAGTCTGTCATTTTGTTTTACTGATGATCTTCTCTGTTTAAGGGAGTTACTTTGCCAGGGATGCCAAGTACTCACACAGCTACACCAGCCACTCAGGAGTGAGGTCCATGTTTGCTTGTCAGGTGCTTGTTGGCGACTACACACAGGGGAACTCGGGGCTCCGTCGCCCCCCTCCAAAAGGCGAGGGAAGCCCCACTCTCTATGACAGCTGTGTGGACAATGTCCTGAACCCATCCATATATGTGGTGTTTGAAAGGCACCAGGTTTACCCAGAGTTCCTCATCAAATATGATGGTAGCGTCATGCACTGGTCCACATCGGCTCCAGCTCCCCCCAAAACTGTCTCTATCCAATCCACTTCCTTAACCCCAACATCCAACCGGATTCAAGCCACAGCTGCTGCCACCCCATCGAAGAGAGTTCCATCCACTTTGAATCCATCTAAAACTGCAGCAACCACTTCCTCAAATCCAACCCATTCTCGTCCCACTTCACGTTTTGTCCATCAGTCGCTCCCAAAACCTGCCCAAGCCCCATTGATATTCATTCAATCTCCAGTCCTCATAAAGCCAGCCACAAGTTCTCAATTAGTGGATATCACCCGAGGCCCAGATTACACTTCCTCATTTGCAAACCTCTCTCACACACTCACTACCCCAGCCAGTACACCCTCTCGTACGTTCACTACCCCTGCCAGTACACCCTCTCGTACGCTCACTACCCCTGCCAGTACACCCTCTCGTACGCTGACTACCCCTGCCAGTACACCCTCTCGTACACTCACTACCCCTGCCAGTACACCCTCTCGTACGCTCACTACCCCTGCCAGTACACCCTCTCGTACGCTCACTACCCCTGCCAGTACACCCTCTCGTACGCTCACTACCCCAGCCAGTACACCCTCTCGTACGCTCACTACCCCAGCCAGTACACCCTCTCGTACGCTCACTACCCCTGCCAGTACACCCTCTCGTACGCTCACTACCCCTGCCAGTACACCCTCTCGTACGCTCACTACCCCTGCCAGTACACCCTCTCGTTCGCTCACTACCCCTGCCAGTACACCCTCTCGTACGCTCACTAGCCCAGCCAGTACCCTCTCTTGTACTCTCCCTGCTCCAGCCAGTACCCTCTCTTATACACTCCCTGCCCCAGCCAGTACCCTCTCTTATACTCTCCCTGCTCCAGCCAGTACCCTCTCTTATACACTCCCTGCCCCAGCCAGTACCCTCTCTTATACTCTCCCTGCTCCAGCCAGTACCCTCTCTTATACTCTCCCTGCTCCAGCCAGTACCCTCTCTTATACGCTCCCTGCCCCAGCCAGTACCCTCTCTTATACGCTCCCTTCCCCAGCCAGTACACCCTTTCCTACACTCACTACCCCAGCCAGTACCCCATCTTATACACTCCCTACCCCAGCCAGTACCCCCTCTTATACACATCCTACCCCAGCCAGTACCCTCTCTTATACATTCACTACCCTAGCCAGTACCCCCTCTCCTACACTCACTACCCCAGCCAGTACAGCCTCTAGTAGACTCGCTCCCCCAGCCAACACCACCTCTCGAAGACTGGCTCCCCAACCCCCCACCCCCTCTCCTACACTCACGCCCTCACCCAGTGCCCCCTCTTGCACACTCACGCCCTCACCCAGTACCCCCTCTTATACACTCACTGCCCCAGCCAGTACCCCCTCTTATACACTCACTGCCCCAGCCAGTACCCCCTCTTATACACTCACTGCCCCAGCCAGTACCCCCTCTTATACACTCACTGCCCCAGCCAGTACCCCCTCTTATACACTCACTGCCCCAGCCAGTACCCCCTCTTATACACTCACTGCCCCAGCCAGTACCCCCTCTTATACACTCACTGCCCCAGCCAGTACCCCCTCTTATACACTCACTGCCCCAGTCAGTACCCCCTCTTATACACTCACTGCCCCTGCCAGTACCCCCTCTTATAAACTCACTGCCCTAGCCAGTACCCCCTCTTATACACTCACTGCCCCAGCCAGTACAGCCTCTCGTAGACTCGCTCCCCAACCCCCCACCCTCTCTCCTACACTCACTCCCTCAGCCAGTACCCCCTCTCGCACACTTTCCCCCTTAACTGGCACCCTATCTTGGGCTCACACCCGCTCAACAACCACTACTCGCACTCTCTCTGACAGCAGTTCTTCTCACCCACTATCCCCTTCATCCTCACTGAGCACACATTATCCCACACTTTCTCACTCATCCTACTCCCCCACTTACACACAAACTCCCTCACGCACTTCCCCCTCCACGTCAAGCCATTCTTCTAGCACACTCTCCCCCTCAGATAGGTTGCTATCTCGGGTGTTCTCTCCCTCGACAGGTGCCTCCACTAGATCTCCTCCTGAGTCACTGTACAGTGTTCCAACAGCTCATAGGAGGGACACCAAACAAAAGAACAAGTGCCTTCTCCAATAACTTGCCTTTGTCAGGGTGGAGCAGTAAGTTAATAGAAGGTTTTGATGGCGAACTTCACATTTTCAAAAACAGAACATGTATTAAAATGATGAATGATAATGCATTTGCATACTAAATATGTTTTATAGCTGTGTATCTTTACCTTGTAGGGGCTTAATCATAGTAAAGCTGTTCACAACTAACCAGACGTTGGTAATTTTGCACAAATATGAATTTGATGAGCATGTTTCCTTTACTCAGGTCTGCTGACAGTCTATACATTTTGTAAATGAAACAGGTTTGATTTCTGTTTTAAACTGAATAAACTCAAATAATTGATTGTGGATGTTTTTTTGGGACAATCCTACTCTTTTCTAAGAGATTTTGAAACACTCAAATGTCAGAAACATATTTTTTGACAAATATCATCTTTATTGACTTTAAACTGAATCAATGATTAACTACTGCTGCTACTGTGTGTCTAACAGGCCTATTGTGATGTAAATTAAGGTTCCACATGCCACTCGGCCAGAGTTCAATGTGACGAATTTAAAAGGCTGTGTACCGTCATTAGTGTGTTCTGTTGCCCGTTTGTTATACTTGGCTAACTTCATAATAGGGGAGTGGTTAAATACACTAAGTTTCATTTAGTCAGAAATGGTTGTCGCATGCTGGTCATCTGTTTGTAGTTAATGGAGAGCAGAGTTCAACTTCATATTTGACTATATATGTACAGTTCATGTAATTGCAAGGGCCAACAGTCAGGTGTCCTACGGTGACGGACATGGATACAACAGCTCTGATCTACAAGGTCCTCTGTGCCCATAATGGGTCCTTTGAGCTGGGAGAATTGCGTGCCAACATTAGCACCATAGAAGATGACCTGGAAAGTGTGTTAGGGAATCAGGAGATGTTTACCTGTGCTGTCTCTAAGGGAAACAAACAGATAGTTGCCAAGACGAAGATGAGGTTATGCAGCGCTAAAGGATGTAGTGGCTGCAGCAGTTTACACCTGTGTAAGTTCTACCTGTGTGGAACATGTCCATCCAATGAGAGGTAAACCTTTTTTACTTTTCTGTTTTGTTTTTACTCTTGCAGTCATTTTACTTTTACTACTGTGCATTCTACTATTTTATGTCTTCCATTTTCTAAATTCACATGGTCTTACAGAATGTGACAGAGGTAATGCACTACACTATGTCAATTGCTACAAGTTCATGGCAGTTTGTAGATTTGACATTTAAGCCATTTTTTTTTTAAATAAAAAATTAAGAGCCAAATAAGAAATCGGCTCTCGCTCTTCTTGTGATTTCCAGACAAGGATGCCGTCTCTGCCATGAGCTGACGTCAGAACACAACATCAGAGTCCTGAGAGAGCACCACCTGGAAGAACTGGACAGGAAGGAGCTGTTTACATTACTGCTGCAGAATGACAACGCCCTTTTACCCCCAGTATGTGCGTTATAGGCATTCAGAATTCAGTATTCAGACCCCTTGACTTGATCAAAATGTTGTTACGTCACAGCCTTATTCTAAAATGGATTCAATATTTTATTCCCCTCATTAATCTGCACCCAATACCGCATAATGACAAAACTAAAACAAGCTTTTAGAAATTTGTGCAAATGTATTCTACATAAAAAACAAATACCTTTTTTTACATAGGAATTCAGACCCTTTGCTATGAGACTCGAAATTGAGCTCCGGTGCATCCTGTTTCCGTTTATCATCATTGAGATGTGGACTCCAGTCGAGTTGTAGAAACCTGTGGTAAATTCAATTGATTGGACATGATTTGGAAAGGCACACACCTGTCTATATTTTTTATCTTACCTTTATTTAAATAGGCAAGTCAGTTAAGAACAATTTCTTATTTTCAATGAGGAACAGTGGGTTAACTGCCTGTTCAGGGGCAGAACGACAGATTTGTACCTTGTCAGCTCGGGGATTTGAACTTGCAACCCTTTCGGTTACTAGTCCAATGCTCTAAACACTAGGCTACGCTGCCACCCCGGTCACACAATTGACAGTGCATGTCAGAGCAAAAACCAAGCCATGAGGTGTAGGAAATTGTCCGTTGAGCTCCGAGACAGGATTGTGTCGAGGCACAAATCTGGGGAAGGGTACCAAAATATTTCTGCAGCATTGAAGGTCCCCAAGAACACAGTGGCCTCCATCATTCTTAAATGGAAGAAATTTGACTTTTCCTAAAGCTGGCCGCCCAGCCAAACTGAGCAATTGGGGGAGAAGGGCCTTGGTCAGGGAAGTGACCAAGAACCCGATGGTCACTCTGGCAGAGCTCTAGAGTTCCTCTGTGGAGATGGGAGAACCTTACGGAAGGACAACCATCTCTGCAGCACTCCACCAATCAGGCCTTTGTGGTAGGGTAGCCAGACGGAAGCCACTCCTCAGTAAAAGGCACATGACATCCCGCTTGGAATTTGCCAAAAGGCACCTAAAGACTCTCAGACCAAGAGAAACAAGATTATCTGGTCTGATGAAACCAAGATTGAGCTCTTTGGCCTGAATGCCAAGCGTCACGTCTGGAGGAAATCTGGCGCCATCCCTACAGTGAAGCATGGTGGTGGCAGCATCAGCATCAGCAACAGCTGCTGCCACCCCATCGAAGAGAGTTCCATCCACTTTGAATCCATCTAAAACTGCAGCAACCACTTCCTCAAATCCAACCCATTCTCGTCCCACTTCACGTTTTGTCCATCAGTCGCTCCCAAAACCTGCCCAAGCCCCATTGATATTCATTCAATCTCCAGTCCTCATAAAGCCAGCCACAAGTTCTCAATTAGTGGATATCACCCGAGGCCCAGATTACACTTCCTCATTTGCAAACCTCTCTCACACACTCACTACCCCAGCCAGTACACCCTCTCGTACGTTCACTACCCCTGCCAGTACACCCTCTCGTACGCTCACTACCCCTGCCAGTACACCCTCTCGTACGCTGACTACCCCTGCCAGTACACCCTCTCGTACACTCACTACCCCTGCCAGTACACCCTCTCGTACGCTCACTACCCCTGCCAGTACACCCTCTCGTACGCTCACTACCCCAGCCAGTACACCCTCTCGTACGCTCACTACCCCTGCCAGTACACCCTCTCGTACGCTCACTACCCCTGCCAGTACACCCTCTCGTACGCTCACTACCCCTGCCAGTACACCCTCTCGTTCGCTCACTACCCCTGCCAGTACACCCTCTCGTTCGCTCACTAGCCCAGCCAGTACCCTCTCTTATACTCTCCCTGCTCCAGCCAGTACCCTCTCTTATACACTCCCTGCCCCAGCCAGTACCCTCTCTTATACTCTCCCTGCTCCAGCCAGTACCCTCTCTTATACACTCCCTGCCCCAGCCAGTACCCTCTCTTATACTCTCCCTGCTCCAGCCAGTACCCTCTCTTATACTCTCCCTGCTCCAGCCAGTACCCTCTCTTATACTCTCCCTGCTCCAGCCAGTACCCTCTCTTATACGCTCCCTGCACCAGCCAGTACCCTCTCTTATACGCTCCCTTCCCCAGCCAGTACACCCTTTCCTACACTCACTACCCCAGCCAGTACCCCATCTTATACACTCCCTACCCCAGCCAGTACCCCCTCTTATACACATCCTACCCCAGCCAGTACCCTCTCTTATACATTCACTACCCTAGCCAGTACCCCCTCTCCTACACTCACTACCCCAGCCAGTACAGCCTCTAGTAGACTCGCTCCCCCAGCCAACACCACCTCTCGAAGACTGGCTCCCCAACCCCCCACCCCCTCTCCTACACTCACGCCCTCACCCAGTGCCCCCTCTTGCACACTCACGCCCTCACCCAGTACCCCCTCTTATACACTCACTGCCCCAGCCAGTACCCCCTCTTATACACTCACTGCCCCAGTCAGTACCCCCTCTTATACACTCACTGCCCCTGCCAGTACCCCCTCTTATAAACTCACTGCCCTAGCCAGTACCCCCTCTTATACACTCACTGCCCCAGCCAGTACAGCCTCTCGTAGACTCGCTCCCCAACCCCCCACCCTCTCTCCTACACTCACTCCCTCAGCCAGTACCCCCTCTCGCACACTTTCCCCCTTAACTGGCACCCTATCTTGGGCTCACACCCGCTCAACAACCACTACTCGCACTCTCTCTGACAGCAGTTCTTCTCACCCACTATCCCCTTCATCCTCACTGAGCACACATTATCCCACACTTTCTCACTCATCCTACTCCCCCACTTACACACAAACTCCCTCACGCACTTCCCCCTCCACGTCAAGCCATTCTTCTAGCACACTCTCCCCCTCAGATAGGTTGCTATCTCGGGTGTTCTCTCCCTCGACAGGTGCCTCCACTAGATCTCCTCCTGAGTCACTGTACAGTGTTCCAACAGCTCATAGGAGGGACACCAAACAAAAGAACAAGTGCCTTCTCCAATAACTTGCCTTTGTCAGGGTGGAGCAGTAAGTTAATAGAAGGTTTTGATGGCGAACTTCACATTTTCAAAAACAGAACATGTATTAAAATGATGAATGATAATGCATTTGCATACTAAATATGTTTTATAGCTGTGTATCTTTACCTTGTAGGGGCTTAATCATAGTAAAGCTGTTCACAACTAACCAGACGTTGGTAATTTTGCACAAAAATGAATTTGATGAGCATGTTTCCTTTACTCAGGTCTGCTGACAGTCTATACATTTTGTAAATGAAACAGGTTTGATTTCTGTTTTAAACTGAATAAACTCAAATAATTGATTGTGGATGTTTTTTTGGGACAATCGTACTCTTTTCTAAGAGATTTTGAAACACTCAAATGTCAGAAACATATTTTTTGACAAATATCATCTTTATTGACTTTAAACTGAATCAATGATTAACTACTGCTGCTACTGTGTGTCTAACAGGCCTATTGTGATGTAAATTAAGGTTCCACATGCCACTCGGCCAGAGTTCAATGTGACGAATTTAAAAGGCTGTGTACCGTCATTAGTGTGTTCTGTTGCCTGTTTGTCATACTTGGCTAACTTCATAATAGGGGAGTGGTTAAATACACTAAGTTTCATTTAGTCAGAAATGGTTGTCACATGCTGGTCATCTGTTTTGTAGTTAATGGAGAGCAGAGTTCAACTTCATATTTGACTATATATGTACAGTTCATGTAATTGCAAGGGCCAGCAGTCAGGTGTCTTACGGTGACGGACATGGATACAACAGCTCTGATCTACAAGGTCCTCTGTGCCCATTATGGGTCCTTTGAGCTGGGAGAATTGCGTGCCAACATTAGCACCATAGAAGATGACCTGGAAAGTGTGTTAGGGAATCAGGAGATGTTTACCTGTGCTGTCTCTAAGGGAAACAAACAGATAGTTGCCAAGACGAAGATGAGGTTATGCAGAGCTAAAGGATGTAGTGGCTGCAGCAATTTACACCTGTGTAAGTTCTACCTGTGTGGAACATGTCCATCCAATGAGAGGTAAACCTTTTTTACTTTTCTGTTTTGTTTTTACTCTTGCAGTCATTTTACTTTTACTACTGTGCATTCTACTATTTTATGTCTTCCATTTTCTAAATTCACATGGTCTTACAGAATGTGACAGAGGTAATGCACTACACTATGTCAATTGCTACAAGTTCATGGCAGTTTGTAGATTTGACATTTAAGCCATTTTTTTTTTTTAAATAAAAAATTAAGAGCCAAATAAGAAATCGGCTCTCGCTCTTCTTGTGATTTCCAGACAAGGATGCCGTCTCTGCCATGAGCTGACGTCAGAACACAACATCAGAGTCCTGAGAGAGCACCACCTGGAAGAACTGGACAGGAAGGAGCTGTTTACATTACTGCTGCAGAATGACAACGCCCTTTTACCCCCAGTATGTGCGTTATAGGCATTCAGAAAGTATTCAGACCCCTTGACTTGATCAAAATGTTGTTACGTCACAGCCTTATTATAAAATGGATTCAATATTTTTTTCCCCTCATTAATCTGCACCCAATACCGCATAATGACAAAACTAAAACAAGCTTTTAGAAATTTGTGCAAATGTATTCTACATAAAAAACAAATACCTTTTTTTACATAGGAATTCAGACCCTTTGCTATGAGACTCGAAATTGAGCTCCGGTGCATCCTGTTTCCGTTTATCATCATTGAGATGTGGACTCCAGTCGAGTTGTAGAAACCTGTGGTAAATTCAATTGATTGGACATGATTTGGAAAGGCACACACCTGTCTATATTTTTTATCTTACCTTTATTTAAATAGGCAAGTCAGTTAAGAACAATTTCTTATTTTCAATGAGGAACAGTGGGTTAACTGCCTGTTCAGGGGCAGAACGACAGATTTGTACCTTGTCAGCTCGGGGATTTGAACTTGCAACCCTTTCGGTTACTAGTCCAATGCTCTAAACACTAGGCTACGCTGCCACCCCGGTCACACAATTGACAGTGCATGTCAGAGCAAAAACCAAGCCATGAGGTGTAGGAAATTGTCCGTTGAGCTCCGAGACAGGATTGTGTCGAGGCACAAATCTGGGGAAGGGTACCAAAATATTTCTGCAGCATTGAAGGCCCCCAAGAACACAGTGGCCTCCATCATTCTTAAATGGAAGAAATTTGACTTTTCCTAAAGCTGGCCGCCCAGCCAAACTGAGCAATTGGGGGAGAAGGGCCTTGGTCAGGGAAGTGACCAAGAACCCGATGGTCACTCTGGCAGAGCTCTAGAGTTCCTCTGTGGAGATGGGAGAACCTTACGGAAGGACAACCATCTCTGCAGCACTCCACCAATCAGGCCTTTGTGGTAGGGTAGCCAGACGGAAGCCACTCCTCAGTAAAAGGCACATGACATCCCGCTTGGAATTTGCCAAAAGGCACCTAAAGACTCTCGGACCAAGAGAAACAAGATTATCTGGTCTGATGAAACCAAGATTGAGCTCTTTGGCCTGAATGCCAAGCGTCACGTCTGGAGGAAATCTGGCGCCATCCCTACAGTGAAGCATGGTGGTGGCAGCATCATGCTGTGGGGATGTTTTTCAGGGGCTGGGAGACTAGTCAGGATCGAGGGAAAGTTTAATGGAGCAAAGTACAGAGAGATCCTTGATGACAATCTGCTCCAGAGCACTCAGGACTTCAGACTGGACAAAGTTTCACCTTCCAACAGGACAACGACCCTAAGCACACAGCCAAGACAACGCAGGAGTGGCTTCGGGACAAGTCTCAATGTCCAATGATCGAACCCGATCTAAAATCTCTGGAGAGACCTGAAAATAGCTGCTCAGCGATGCTCCCGATCCAACCTGACCGAGCTTGAGAGGATCTGCAGAGAAGAGTGGGAGAGACTCCCCAAATACAGATGTGCCAAGCTTGTAGTGTCACACCCAAGAAGAATCGAGGCTGTAATCGCTGCCAAAGGTGCTTCAACAAAGTACTGAGTAAAGGGTCTGAATAATTATGTAAATGTTTTTGCTGTGTCATTATGGGGTATTGTGTGTAGATTGATGAGGGGGGAAAAATTATAATACATTCAATGCATAAGGCTGTAACAAACGTATTTTTTTTAAGTCAAGGAGTCTGAATACTTTCTGAATGCACTGTTTATGTCAGCCTCTGTACAATTTCAGTTGAATACACGCATAAAAAGTGTCACGTCGGTCATAATGATTGGACCAAAGCGCAGCGTGCGTAGAGTTCCACATATTTAATTAATCAAAACTCACCAAACAAACAGGCAACTATTCGTAGACAAGATCCCACAAAGCACAATGAGGAAATGGCTGCCTAAATATGTACCCCAATCAGAGACAACGATAAACAGCTGTCTCTGATTGGGAACCATACCAGGCCAACATAAACCATTAATCACCTAGATGACCCACCCTAGTCACTATCACGCCCCAACCAACAGAGAACAAACAGCTCTCTATGGTCAGGGCGTGACATAAAGATGCAATGCCAGAAGGGAACACAAGCTGATTCTTACTTTTGATTCACAGGCATTGTATATTCAATGTTTATTTCCCCATGTCCAAAATGGCTACTGATAAATGCACAGACTTGAGGCTGTCATCCAAGTGTGTGTACTAAACTGAGCATGCAGATATCTGTACAAATAATGAATTTGAATTGGGACTGATGCACTTAAACAGAGTTGGCACTTATCCAATGTCCTTATCAAGCCCTCATCAGGAGTGGTCTGTGTTTGTCTCCAGGTTTGCTTCACATACAACAAAGGTAGTGGAGAGTACGGATACTGTCCTGACAAGGAGAAATGCAGAAGACTCCACGTCTGTCAGCGCTACATTACAGGAACCTGTGCTGCAGAGGTGGACTGTGACAGGTCTCACGACTTCTACGAGCCCCACCCGCTCAACATCCTGCAGCAGAGGGGAGTACCTAATGAACTGGTGGCATCCATGTTGTCCACCTACCGCAACATCCAGGCAATCAGGGATACAATTGATGATAGTGACAACCCACGTTGGTAAGAGACCTTGTAGAGTAGCCTACACTATCCTCGTCTCCGGGCTCAATTGCTATTGGATATAAATTCAGAGAGAAAGCTAGCAGGTGGCTGAGATTATACTGTACTGACCTGTATTTTCTTATAATGCTGTCTAACTTTCTCTACTCCTCCTCAGCAAAAAAGACTCTAGTAACCGCCTGCAGAAATCCAAAGCTTTACCAAATCACTGGGATAAATCTTCAGTGCCTGAAACTGGATTCAAGGTTCATAATAATGTTCTAACTCATAAGATCTTCCATCTGGTCAGAAGGCAGTGAAATATAAAGCTATTACATTGGTAAAAGGAGGTGTTCTTTTCAAACACATTCTCTCTAGAGGGTTGCTGTGCAGAGTTCCTCAGCTGAGCACAAGAATATTCTGGATCTTTTCCACCAAACTATGACTGGCTTCAGTGTGACGACTATTGAGAGGGTGCAGAATCGGATCCTGTGGGAGGTCTTTTCGTGGTAAGAATCACAACTCCTCATGCCAAAAGAAATGTAAATCTACCCAGGAAATATATTCGTATTGTCTGTGTTAATCAAAGCAGTGACAACATACCATATGGAAACAGATGTAGCATGTTAAATGGTAACTGGTACTTTCTAGTTTTCTAGCAGCAAACGAGCAGACACATGCAAATGCTATGAGGTGACATGCCGATGAAGATACTGACAAATGCATCTGTTGTTCCTCTCCCAAGGCAAGGAGATGTGATGAGAAAGACAAACGCAGGGAAGGAGAATGAGAAGCAGCTCTTCCATGGAACAGACTCTAAACACGTGGATGCTATATGCCTGCAGAACATAGACTGGAGGATGGGTGGAACACAAGGAACACCCTATGGGCAAGGTGAGTTCTGCATTTCACGTGATATCTAATGGATTTTTAAGTTTACATAAGAATTTATGTTACGTGGAAATGGCATTGGACCACATCTTTGTGGAAATACAGTGAAAAAGTCGACAAAACAAATGTCTTTGTAATGTCACTGTGATTGTTCTAATTCTAACCCATCTCTTTCCAGGAAGCTACTTCTCCAAGGATGCCAAGTTCTCCCACAGCTACACCAGCCATTCAGAAGTCAGGTCCATGTTTGTTTGTCGTGTGCTGGTGGGAAACTACACACAAGGACACACCAGCTACCTCTGCCCCCCCTCAAAAGATGGAAGTCACACCATCTATGACAGCTGTGTGGATGATATCTACAACCCCACTGTATTTGTGGTGGTCGGGAAGCATCAGGTTTACCCAGAGTACCTTATTCAGTACAGGGAAGGGTCCAGGCCTGGGACCTATGTTCCACCACCTAACTTTGTCCAGAACCAGAGCCACCACAACATGCACTGGACATCTATTCCAGTCATGCTACGCTCACCAGCCACCCCTGAGCTGCCCAACAATGCAAGGTTCAGATCTCCTTGCCCAACAGGACCTGCCTTTGCCCAGCCCACACTCAGTACCCAGCCACTATTTTCACACTACTCAAACCCACCCAGGCCTCCCTCCAATCCCTCTGTTTCAAACCATTCAAGACAGAGAACCCCCAGACCTACCTTGACACATGCTTCTGCACAGTTTGGCTCCCTTAACTCCTTGACACATCCATCGTTTCAGCCAGGCCTGATGACTTACGTCCCTCATCCACCACCCTGGGTCGGCTCTATGACCTCCATTCCACGCGCACCTCCACCCAGGACAAGATCACAGTTTGCTAAAATGAAAGCAAAAAGTACATCAATGGCATCACTAGATAATCTATAATCCTTGGTAGTCTATTTTTATTTATTTAGAGGGAAATTACCTTATGTGTAAACAAATTGTATTTATGGATAAAATTTTGAAATGTGTCCTTTTTAGCTCAGTTGGTAGAGCATGGTGCTTGTAATGCCATTGTAGTGGGTTTGATTCTCAGGACCACCCATAAGTAAAGGGAATGCACACATGACTGTAAGTCACTTTGGATAAAAGTGTTTGCTAAATGGCATTTATTATATAATGTGTAGTTCAGTGTTGACAAAATAATCCGAATTGGGCTGCCTGTGTAAACGCAGTCATAATAGTTTCTGAATGCACCACCGCATAAAATAAAATGTTCATGTTTTTTCTACTTTTTAAGGCGTTTGCTTCCCCCTAGGGGTGAAGTTGCTGAAATGCACCCTACTTATTCTGCATTACTCCTCACATCTAGTCAATTACTTTCTATTGGTCATTGAGTTTATTTAATTAAACACAGAAATCCAACTACTTTACAAAATGTGTCAGCAGACCATAGGAAACATGCTCATCATATGCCTTGTTACTAGTTGAACATCACAGGAGGTTGCTGAGGCGAGAATGGTTCATAATAATGACCGAAACGGAGCAAATGGAATGGCATCAAACCCCTGGAAACCATGTGTTTGATGTATTTATCATTCCACCAATTCCTCTCCAGTCATTACCACAAGCCCGTTCTCCCCAATTAAGGTGCCACCAGCCTCCTGTGTTGAACATCATTCTTGCTTGTTGCAAGGGTTTAACACACCAACTATGCATATTTGACATGAAAATGGAATTATCATTCAGAAACACTACAATTTGTCAAAAGGTTGAACTTTAACCAGCAAATTGTTTAACTCCTGCACTCCAGATGATGTGATAGTAGCAGAAGATGTGTCAGAAGTAGTGCTCGATGTGGAGTGGTGAGACCCCGAGAGTGTGGAGGAGTCTGTGTAAGTGGGGGAGTATGATGAGTGAGAAAGTGTGTGATAAGGTGTGCTCAGTGAGGATGAAGGGGATAGTGGGTGAGAGGTACTGCTGGCAGAGAGAATGCGAGTAGCTCTTGCTGAGAGGGTGTGTCAGTTGAACGGAAAGTGTGCGAGAAGCAGGGGTAGTGAGTGTGCAAGTGTGGGCAGTGCCAGGGCTAATGAGTGTATGAGAGGGGGCACTGTTTGAGAGAGAGGGAGAGTGTGTGTAAGAGGGGGCACTGGCTGAAGGAGTGAGTGTGTGAGAGGGAACACTGGGTGAGGGAGTGAGTGTGCGAGAGGGGGCACTGACTGAGGGCGTGAGTGTGCGAGAGGGGATGCTGGGTGGCCAAGTGAGTGTATAAAAGGGGGTACTGGCTGTACGAGAGGGGGTACTGGCTGGGGGAGGGAGTGTAGGAGAGGGGGTACTGGCTGGGGTAGTGAATGTATAAGAGAGGCTGCTGGGTGGGGTAGTAAGTGTACGAGAGGGGGTGCTGGTTTGGATAATGAGTTTTTGAGGCAGAATAAGGGAGTGTAAGACCAATTAGCTTGGCCTAGGGTGGTATCCAACAACTGAGAACTTGGGGCTGGCTTCATGAGGACTACAGCTTGACTGAAACCCAGGCAGTTCAGGAAGGTTTTGGGAGACGTGAAGGGGGAAGAGAATCGGTTGGATTAGAGGAAGTGGTGACAGCTTGAGATGGACTCAAAGTGTAGGAGCAGCTGTTGCTTGAATCAGGTTGGATGTTGGTTATTGGACTTTGTAAATGGATTGGAGAGAGACAGTTTTGGGGGGAGCTGGAGCCGAAGAGGACGAGTGCATGACGCTATCATCATACTTGATGAGGAACTCGGGGGAACACCTGGTTCGTTTTAAACACCACATATATGGGTCCAGGACATTTCCACACAGCTGTCATAGAAAGTGGGGGTTCCCTCGCCTTTTGGGGGGGGGGGGGGGGGGGGGACTCCCTAACATTAACAGAGAAGATCATCAGTAAAACAAAATGACAGACTATAGTGAGATAATGACTGTTTCTAAAATCTGAGTACACTTCTGACAGATGGTTAACATGAGGTACCTTCGCCATACACAGTTCCGTTGGTTCCACACAGCCTCCAGTCGAAGTTATCTCTGCAAATGGCCTCTACGTGTTTTGGGTCCATTCCGTGGAAGAGATGTAGCTCCTTGCTGTTTTAACCTCCATTGTTTTTTACTTAATGAAATCTCTTATCCTAAAGAAAGAGGGATAAAAACAGCTGCTTCCCCATAATCTTGTTCAAGCCAGAGTTTACATAGTATTTTGGAAGTAACATGCTAGGATAGTGTGTGAGAGTTGATGTAAACATACCATTGAAAGACTTCCCAGAGGTCCCTGTTTTGGACCCTCTCGATGCTGGTGATCTGGAAGCCCAGTGTTGGTGTTGTTGAAAAGTCTCTGGACCTTCTGATAGTCCCTGTCAGAACTCAGAACTCAGAAGAGTGACTGTATGCAGGAGGGGGAAAACAAAATGGTTGTCACTGCTGAAACAAAAAGCTGAACACTAACCTTCCTGTAAGCCTAAGCAGAATAACCACATGTAAACAAGTGACCTTGTTTCCAGTATCAGGCATGGCAGACCACAGGGGGAAGTGTGGATGGAAGGTGATCTTCACTGAATCCGTGGCTCATGACTTCAAAATGTACACACTTGGATCCCTCACTGTGAAGCCATAAGAAAACGTAAATGGTAAAGCAATCAATCCCCATGACCAATTCCCATTACAAGAATGTACTTAATTCACACTGCAAATTATTTGTATCTAGTTTAATATGACATAACATACTGCACCTTTGTATCTTAGAAGGGTCACAGAAGTCTCTCTAGATTGCTTCGTTTTTCTGGCAGGGCAAACGAAGTCTGACCATTCTTCACTTCCCAATTGTAGGGCCTTTTATAGTGGATGCTCCAGCATTAATCTGAACAGACGTTAGGTTTATATAACAGACATTACATTTATGTAACAGTCTGTCATGAGAGACTTGTGTTAGCCAGAAGGACAAAATCATATCCTGCCATGGCCTCCATTCACAGAATTGATGCTAGGCTTCTAGTGTTGCTTTCAAAGGTTTATCAAATTAGGCACATTAGTACATTATTGTGGATGTACAGTATATGGTTGATGTTGTCCTATGAGGAGGATATGGTATTGTGTATCTACTGACAACCTTTAGATCTAGATAAACTCATATCCAGCCAGCTATCCTGGATTATTTTGGAGTAAGAAAAGGGGCAAAAAGTTCCCCTGATCTCAGGTGTTCAGCCAAAGCAAATGTGGGAAAATTAAACTTCCCAGCAACGCTCTCCCTCTTAAACTTGACCTCCTTGTTTGCAGTGCCCCTTGACAAAGAACAGCCAGATCTCATTCCTCACTGTCAACTAACAACTAATGTGTCATAAAAGAAATGCACCATCCTCCCCAATGTTAATATTTTCAATCGACCCTCCCCTTGTACTGCAAAAAAAAATGAACAACCTCTCCCCTTATAAACTCAGCAAAAAAAGAAACGTCCCTTTTTCAGGACCCTGTCTTTCAAAGATAATTTGTAGAAATCCAAATAACTTCACAGATCTTCATGGCAAAGGGTTTAAACACTGTTTCCCATTCTTGTTCAATGAACTATAAACAATTAATGAACCTGCACCTGTGGAACGATCGTTAAGACACTAACAGCTTACAGACGGGAGGCAATTAAGGTCACAGTTATGAAAACTGAGGACACTAAAGAGGCCTTTCTACTGACTATGGAAAACACCAGAAGAAAGATGCCCAGGGTCCCTGCTCATCTGTGTGAATGTGCCTTAGGCTTGCTGCAAGGAGGCATGAGGACTGCAGATGTGGCCAGGGCAATAAATTACAATGTCCGTACTGTGAGACGCCTAAGACAGTGCTACAGGAGACTGGATGGCAGCTGATCCTCCTTACAGTGGCACAACACCTGCAGAGGGTCGGTACATCCGAACATCACACCTGGATGGCAACAACAACTGCCCGAGTTACACCAGGAACGCACAATCCCTCCATTAGTGCTCAGACTGTCCGCAATAAGCTGAGAGAAGCTGGACTTAGGGCTTGTAGGCCTGTTGTAAGACAGGTCCTCACCAGACATCACCGGCAACAACGTCGCCTATGGGTACAAACCCACCGTCGCTGGACCAGATAGGACTGGCAAAAAGTGTTCTTCGCTAATGAGTCGCGGTTTTGTCTCACCAGGGGTGATGGTCGGTTTCCCGTTTATCATCGAAGGAATGAACGTTACACCGAGGCCTGTACTCTGGAGCGGGATTGATTTGGAGGTGGAGGGTCCGTCATGGTCTGGGGCGGTGTGTCACAGCCTCATCGGACTGAGCTTGTTGTCATTGCAGGCAATCTCAACGTTGTGCGTTACACAGAAGACATCCTCCTCCCTCATGTGGTACCCTTCCTGCAGGCTCATCCTGACATGATCCTCCAGCATGACAATGCCACCAGCCATACTGCTCGTTCTGTGCTTGATTTCCTGCAAGACAGGAATGTCAGTGTTCATACAAATATTTACACGTTAAGTTTGCTGAAAATAAACGCAGTTGACAGTGAGAGGACGGTTCTTTTTTTGCTGAGATATATATATATATATATATATATATATATATATATATATACACACACAGTTGAAGTCGGAAGTTTACATACACTTAGGTTGGAGTCATTAACTTGTTTTTCAACCACTCCACAAATTTCTTGTTAACAAACTATAGTTTTGGCAAGTCGATTAGGACATCTACTTTGTGCAAGACAAGTAATTTTTCCAACAATTGTTTACAGACAGATAATTTCACTTATAATTCACTGTATCACAATTCCAGTGGGTCAGAAGTGTAAATACACTAAGTTGACTGCCTTTAAACAGCTAGGAAAATTCCAGAAAATGGTGTCATGGTTTTAGAAGCTTCTGATAGGCTAATTGACATAATTTGAGTCAATTGGAGGTATACAAGTGGATGTATTTCAAGGCCTACCTTCAATATCAGTGCCTCTTTGCTTGACATCATGTGAAAATCAAAAGAAATCAGCAAAGACCTCAGAAAAAAAAATTGTGAACCGCCACAATTCTGGTTCATCCTTGGGAGCAATTTCCAAACGCCTGAAGGTACCATGTTTATCTGCACAAACAATAGTATGCAAGTATAAACACCATGGGACCACGCAGCAGTTATACCACTCAGGAAGGAGACGTGTTCTGTCTCCTAGAGATGAACGTACTTTCGTGTGAAAAGTGCAAATCAATCCCAGAACAAGAGCAACGGACCTAGTATCTATATCTACAGTTAAACGAGTCCTATATCGACATAACCTGAAAGGCCGCTCAGCAATGAAGAAGCCACTACTCCAAAACTGCCATAAAAAAAGCCAGACTACGGTTTGCAACTGCACATGGGGACAAAGATGATACTTTTTGGAAAAATGTCCTCTGGTCTGATGAAACAAAAATAGAACTGTTCGGCCATAATGACCATTGTTATGTTTGGAGGAAAAAGAGGGAGGTTTGCAAGCCGAAGAATACCATCCCAACCGTGAAGCACGGGGGTGGCAGCATTATGTTCTAGGGGTGCTTTGCTGCGGGAGGGACTGGTGCACTTTCACAAAATGGATGGCATCATGTGGAATGAAAAATATGTGGATATATTGAAGCAACATCTCAAGACATTGTCAGGATTTGGCCAGGATTGTTCCGGTTTTGGCCACTAGATGCCCCTATTGTGCTTTTTTGACCCTTTTGTTCCCAGTTATTATTTGCACATGTGCCTCGTTTCCCTTGAATGTATTTAAACCCTTAGTTTTCCTCAGTTCTTTGCTCTGTGTTTGAACGTAAGCACCCAGCGATGCTGTGAACATTTGTTACTCCAGTTGGACTCGTGGTACTGTTTTTGTTCTCGTTTATTTTTTTTAAAATTATCTTGAGGCTTTTCCCCTGCTGTACCTACTACCTTGTGGATTTACCTTTTCACTTGGAGAATTACCTTTTTCTCTTGGAATTACTTTTGACGTTGTGGATTTATATTTTTGCCTGAAGTACTTATCTTTTTATTTTATTAAAACACCGTCTCAAGTACTGCTGTGTCTGCCTCATCTTCTGGGTTCTGACGACTATTAGTGGCTCAGTTTGCTAAGTGACTGTTTCTCACACTGGAGACCTGAGTTCGTAACCGGGTCCTGACAGACATCAGTCAGGAAGTTAAAGCTTGGTCGCAAATGGGTCTTCCAAATGGACAATGAAATGGACAAGCACACTTCCAAAGTTGTGGCAAAATGGCTAACAAAGTCAAGGTATTGGAGTAGCCATCACAAAGCCCTCCCTAAATCCTATAGAACATTTGCGGGCAGAACTGAAAAAGCGTGTGCGAGCAAGGAGGGCTACAAACCTGACTCAGTTACACCAGCTCTGTCAGGAGGAATGGGCCATTATTCACCCAACTTATTGTGGGAAGCTTGTGGAAGGCCACTCGAAACGTTTGACCCAAGTTAAACAATTTAAAGGCAATGCTATCAAATACTAATTGAGTGTAAACTTCTGACCCACTGAGAATGTGATGAAATAGCTGAAATAAGTCACTATTATTCTGACACTTCACATTCTTAAAATAAAGTGGTGATCCTAACTGACCTAAAACAGGGATTTTTTACTAGGATTAAATGTCAGGAATTGTGTAAAACTGAGTTTAAATGTATTTGGCTAGGGTGTATTTAAACTTCAACTGTATATACACACAAACACCATTTTTTTCT
The DNA here is from genome assembly GCF_045791955.1 of Oncorhynchus clarkii lewisi. Taxonomy (NCBI): domain Eukaryota; kingdom Metazoa; phylum Chordata; class Actinopteri; order Salmoniformes; family Salmonidae; genus Oncorhynchus; species Oncorhynchus clarkii. Next base: position 12,117,264 of record NC_092167.1, read on the forward strand.
AAGTGTGTAATTTATTACTCGTGTCAACAGCACCCCCAACCTAAAACATCTCCCCCCCCGTCAACAGCACCCCCAACCTAAAACATCTTCCCCGCCCCTGTCAACAGCACCCCCAACCTAAAACATCTTCCCCGCCCCCGTCAACAGCACCCCCAACCTAAAACATCTTCCCCGCCCCCGTCAACAGCACCCCCAACCTAAAACATCTCCCCCCGTCAACAGCACCCCCAACCTAAAACATCTTCCCCGCCCCCGTCAACAGCACCCCCAACCTAAAACATCTCCCCCCTGTCAACAGCACCCCCAACCTAAAACATGTTCCCCGCCCTGTCAACAGCACCCCCAACCTAAAACATCCCCCCCCCCCATGTTAACAGACCCCCAACCTAAAACATCTTCCCCGCCCCCGTCAACAGCACCCCCAACCTAAAACATCTCCCCCACCCCTGTCAACAGCACCCCCAACCTAAAACATCTCCCCGCGGCCATGAACCTACGCAGAACATATTGACAAACAGATTGAAAGGTTAATAACGTCACCTTCTGTGCACAGCCCTCACTCCTTGCATCATCATCTCCGGTAGATAAAGTATAATTGATAACCGGATCAAGAGATCAGTTCAGGGTAGAAATACTCTGTTGAATCTTCATAGGATAAGATGAGAAGAGCTCTATGATAAAAGACTCAGTTTCTAGAAAAGGAAGATTTATTTTTGTTCTCGTTTTAAAAACGGTGTTTTGGAAAACCACAACCGGATTAAAACCAACAATGTGCAATGCTACTCCGAGGGGATAACATACCGGAATCTAGACACTGGAATTATTGTCCCTGGGCTGTGATTCTGGGATATGGCTCTCTCCAGACACAGAGACAGGGAATAGATAGATTTGGGATTTGGGATAGAGCCGGAACTCTGTGTAAATATCAATGCTTCAGGACATGACATACTATATTACTCAAGGTGCCAACCAGCCACATAGAACCAACCCACATTTGGCTTTTTAAAGAGGCAGAGACCAAAGCACAGAAAATATCAGGTTTAACACAGAAGCTGCATTGAAAAGGCATTAGGCCTGGCCCCCATCATCATCATCACAGTGATAAGTAGCTTACAGAGTGGGTGGGGCCAGAGCGGCATCGTTCACTTTCCACCTACCCCTCCCATCTCTGTCCAAATCAGACGATAGCATCAAAGGCATTTAGAATGTTCATTTTGTTGTTCTCATTGTAAAAAGGCAAAAAAATATTGAAACATTTCAGAGAAAACAAATGTGTTCAAATCTGTCTGAACCATTTGGTAGAAGTCAAATCATTTGTTCAGCCGACTCGGAACAGAGCTTAATTCCTATTTCACAACAATGACATTATCATCAATATTAAAGGACGAATCAGAAATGAGGTTTGTGTGTCAGGCCAGAGGTTACCTCCTCCCAGATCCATCAAAGACTGGCAGAGGATATCACTCACACAGTTAGCATGTTAGCGGCTAAAGGGTCAGTCTATGCATTTCCTTTGGGAGAGAGATCACATAACTCTTGGGGTGAATTCACCCCTTATAGACTAGACCTGTGGCAGTTCCACTGCATCTGTTAATAGACTATATAGAGTACATAAGACACCATTTATCCACAAACCAGTACACAGAAACAAGAGGCAGTCCTGCAGTTCATAACCATTCCTTTGTAAAAAATGAACCACCCTTCACAGACACTCAGACAAATATTACACTTTAAAAAAAAGAAACATTGTCCTTTGTCTTTTTTTTTTTTTTCAATTATAAAACATTTCATCACTTGACAGTACAGGTACACACAGACAAAGCACTCTCACATGGAGAACACCCCCACCCCCTGTACATACACTGACACACAAGTCTCATTCCTGTCAGTGTGAGTGTGGGTGAATGTGTATCATAGTGGCTTGGGGGGGTGGGAGTGAGACTGTGTGTGGATCAGAGCCAGAGGTCTTTAATACTGTCAGTGTGTAAGTGTAATTAAGGTGATGTAAGTACGACTCCGCAAAAGACAGGGAACCAATCGAGGGACCCCTTGTTTCCCCTATAAAGGTTATACGTAAGCTTACCACCTTTAAAGTGCAGTTCAATGTCCTATTGAGATTGACAACCACACAAAGATCAGTGTCCGCAATAATACTGTATGTGACTGGTCCTGCTTCCTCTGTAGCCACCATCTGATTGGTCAGTCTTGCTTTCCTGTAATTTGTACTGTAGTGGCACACTGGCACCATTTGGAAACAATTTCCCTCAAGGAGTTCTGCCCAAACTCCAAAAGACAGAGAGGGGTAGAGACACAAGGGTGGTGGGGTGTAAGGCTACATTGTAAACACCGCCCCATTTAATCTATCACTATGACAACGTCACAGAGTTCCAAAGTCGCAAGCTCGGTGTGGGTGGTGCCAAACCCACAGTGTGAGGGGTACAAACTCAGACTGGGTGGACACTAGCTTAACATGGGAGGAGTCTAGCTCAGTGTGGGAGGAGCATGCGTTCCAGGGCACACTGTAGGTGCTCCCAGTTCTTCCAAATGACCACCAGTAGGGACAAACCCACGCAGGTGAGCGCCAGGTGCACGCGGCTCCGCAGGAGGGGCGCGGTGAACTTGGCCGCCGTGGAAACACACACCAGGATCACCGTGACGATGGCCAGCATGATGTTGATGCATTTCCCCAGCAGCACCTTGGCATCTGTGTTCTCCACCTGTACCGTCTGCTGCTGCTGCTGCTGGAGCTCCAGCTTAGAGACACGCGTCTGACACGACTCCAGAGCCTCCTGAAAACACAGAAAAACACACGCGTTCAGTTAACATTTGACACACAAGCTTAGATAAAGTTACTGACCATATACAGCTTAGATAGATTTGCAGAGGGCATGTTTGTATGCATGTGTGTGTATGTGTGTGCGTGTATATACCTGGATGTCCCTAGCTCTCTCGTAGGCCTGGTAAGCCACCTTCTCCTCGATGCTGGCCAGCTCCTGCTTCAGGTTACTGGTCTCATGCTGGTGCAACTCTGTCAGGTCATTTAACTGGTCCTCTAACCGCTCAAACCTATTAGGGAGAGGGAGAAAGGGAGGGGGGATAGAGAGAGAGAGAGAGAGAGAGAGAGAGAGAGAGAGAAGGGGGGAGAGAGAGAGAAAGGGAGAGGGGATAGAGAGAGAGAGAGAGAGAGAGAGAGAGAGAGAGAAGGGGGGAGAGAATGAGGAGTCTTATTATTGAATGCACAGCTTTAAATCCAAAGTAAACCTGTGTGTCCATCTCTTCCTTCACCAATGTGTGTGTGTGTGTGTTCTCTGTTTGTGGTGTGTGAAGCATTATCTACATAAGCATGTTGATACATCAGCCCCAAGTTGACAGTATCAACAGCCAACAATATTAAAAACAAGATTATGGTTCAAGGTGGGAAATAGTGAAGCAGGCCTAGATAAGCATAAAGTGAAACAGCTAGAACGATGGTGGAGAATGTTGTTGGTGCGTCTGCATGGAGGACGTTGCTGGTGCCTCTGCATGGAGGACGTTGCTGGTGCGTCTGCATGGAGGACGTTGTTGGTGCGTCTGCATGGAGGACGTTGTTGGTGCGTCTGCATGGAGGACGTTGTTGGAGCGTCTGCATGGAGGACGTTGTTGGTGCGTCTGCATGGAGGATGTTGTTGGTGCGTCTGCATGGAGGATGTTGTTGGTGCGTCTGCATGGAGGATGTTGTTGGTGCGTCTGCATGGAGGATGTTGTTGGTGCGTCTGCATGGAGGATGTTGTTGGTGCGTCTGCATGGAGGATGTTGTTGGTGCGTCTGCATGGAGGATGTTATGGTGCGTCTGCATGGAGGATGTTGTTGGTGCGTCTGCATGGAGGATGTTGTTGGTGCGTCTGCATGGAGGATGTTGTTGGTGCGTCTGCATGGAGGATGTTGTTGGTGCGTCTGCATGGAGGACGTTGTTGGTGCGTCTGCATGGAGGACGTTGTTGGTGCGTCTGCATGGAGGACGTTGTTGGTGCGTCTGCATGGATGATGTTGTTGGTGCGTCTGCATGGAGGATGTTGTTGGTGCGTCTGCATGGAGGATGTTGTTGGTGCGTCTGCATGGAGGACGTTGTTGGTGCGTCTGCATGGAGGATGTTGTTGGTGCGTCTGCATGGAGGACGTTGTTGGTGCGTCTGCATGGAGGACGTTGTTGGAGCGTCTGCATGGAGGACGTTGTTGGTGCGTCTGCATGGAGGACGTTGTTGGTGCGTCTGCATGGAGGACGTTGTTGGTGCGTCTGCATGGAGGACGTTGTTGGTGCGTCTGCATGGAGGACGTTGTTGGTGCGTCTGCATGGAGGACGTTGTTGGTGCGTCTGCATGGAGGACGTTGTTGGTGCGTCTGCATGGAGGACGTTGTTGGTGCGTCTGCATGGAGGACGTTGTTGGTGCGTCTGCATGGAGGACGTTGTTGGTGCGTCTGCATGGAGGACGTTGTTGGTGCGTCTGCATGGAGGACGTTGTTGGTGCGTCTGCATGGAGGACGTTGTTGGAGCGTCTGCATGGAGGACGTTGTTGGAGCGTCTGCATGGAGGACGTTGTTGGAGCGTCTGCATGGAGGACGTTGTTGGTGCGTCTGCATGGAGGACGTTGTTGGTGCGTCTGCATGGAGGACGTTGTTGGTGCGTCTGCATGGAGGACGTTGTTGGTGCGTCTGCATGGAGGACGTTGTTGGTGCGTCTGCATGGAGGACGTTGTTGGTGCGTCTGCATGGAGGATGTTGTTGGTGCGTCTGCATGGAGGATGTTGTTGGTGCGTCTGCATGGAGGATGTTGTTGGTGCGTCTGCATGGAGGATGTTGTTGGTGCGTCTGCATGGAGGATGTTGTTGGTGCGTCTGCATGGAGGATGTTGTTGGTGCGTCTGCATGGAGGATGTTGTTGGTGCGTCTGCATGGAGGATGTTGTTGGTGCGTCTGCATGGAGGATGTTGTTGGTGCGTCTGCATGGAGGATGTTGTTGGTGCGTCTGCATGGAGGATGTTGTTGGTGCGTCTGCATGGAGGATGTTGTTGGTGCGTCTGCATGGAGGATGTTGTTGGTGCGTCTGCATGGAGGATGTTGTTGGTGCGTCTGCATGGAGGATGTTGTTGGTGCGTCTGCATGGAGGATGTTGTTGGTGCGTCTGCATGGAGGATGTTGTTGGTGCGTCTGCATGGAGGATGTTGTTGGTGCGTCTGCATGGAGGACGTTGTTGGAGCGTCTGCATGGAGGACGTTGTTGGTGCGTCTGCATGGATGACGTTGTTGGTGCGTCTGCATGGAGGATGTTGTTGGTGCGTCTGCATGGAGGATGTTGTTGGTGCGTCTGCATGGAGGATGTTGTTGGTGCGTCTGCATGGAGGATGTTGTTGGTGCGTCTGCATGGAGGATGTTGTTGGTGCGTCTGCATGGAGGATGTTGTTGGTGCGTCTGCATGGAGGATGTTGTTGGTGCGTCTGCACGGAGGACGTTGTTGGTGCGTCTGCATGGAGGATGTTGTTGGTGCGTCTGCATGGAGGATGTTGTTGGTGCGTCTGCATGGAGGATGTTGTTGGTGCGTCTGCATGGAGGATGTTGTTGGTGCGTCTGCATGGAGGATGTTGTTGGTGCGTCTGCATGGAGGATGTTGTTGGTGCGTCTGCATGGAGGATGTTGTTGGTGCGTCTGCATGGAGGATGTTGTTGGTGCGTCTGCATGGAGGATGTTGTTGGTGCGTCTGCATGGAGGATGTTGTTGGTGCGTCTGCATGGAGGATGTTGTTGGTGCGTCTGCATGGAGGATGTTGTTGGTGCGTCTGCATGGAGGATGTTGTTGGTGCGTCTGCATGGAGGATGTTGTTGGTGCGTCTGCATGGAGGATGTTGTTGGTGCGTCTGCATGGAGGATGTTGTTGGTGCGTCTGCATGGAGGATGTTGTTGGTGCGTCTGCATGGAGGATGTTGTTGGTGCCTCTGCATGGAGGATGTTGTTGGTGCCTCTGCATGGAGGATGTTGTTGGTGCGTCTGCATGGAGGATGTTGTTGGTGCGTCTGCATGGAGGATGTTGTTGGTGCGTCTGCATGGAGGATGTTGTTGGTGCGTCTGCATGGAGGATGTTGTTGGTGCGTCTGCATGGAGGAAGACTCATGGGGAGAAGTATCTGAAATATTAGGTTATTTTATACCCAGAAATGAGGGTGTGTTTGTGCTTGCTTGCTGTGTTGATTTGTGTGTGTAGGTCTGTGTGTGTGTGTGTGTGTGTGTGTGTGTGTGTTCGTCATTGTGTCTGCACCAACCTGTATCTCTCCTCCTGCAGCGTCTGTGTGATGAAGCTGTAGTCACTCTTGAACTGGCTTTTCAGTGACTCCATGTCCTCGGCCAGCTGTGCCTGGGCCTCCCTAATCTCCCTGACCTCCTCCAGCACCTCCCCCAGCCTCGCTTGAGAGTCTGACCTCCCCGGCCCACCCCCTGACCCCAACCCCGACCCCCCCGCCGGGTTCCCGTTGGAGTCTGCCGACACAGAGGTCCCCGTGGAACATTCGTCGTCGCTGGGGTACTTGGCCTTGGCAATCGTGGTGGCGCTGCCGCTCAGCGCCCGGGCCCCGCCTTCCGTCTGGAGCCCCGCCCCCGTCTCCATGGAGCTCTTCATGTGGGCAATGTTGTCGGCGCTGCCGAACTTGTTGCGGATGAGGTTGGCGAACTCCCGCGACTTGTTGAAGAAGAAGGGGGGCGAGAGGGAGACCCCGGGGCCGATGGTCTTGACCTTGTCCATTGCCGGGTTGCGCGCGCTGGCCGAGCTGACGTCCCGCAGGCTGCCGTCCTTTTGGACCTCCTTGCCCCCCTCCCCCCGGGCATCCCTGGGCGGGTGCTTGGCCCCGTTGGCCTCCTCCTTCATACGACGGTGGTACTGCTCCAGCTTCCTCTGCAGCTGGGCGATGCTGTGGGCAGACTTCTGGTTCTTCTTCTCAAACACCTGGCAGGCCCACAGGAGAGGCAAAGGGTCAAATTAAAGATACTGCTATAATTGCTGCATTTTCTTTAAAAAAGAGGCTTGTAAACATTCAGCGCACTTGGCAGATGCAGTTATGTAGCATCATAAAAGGAGAAATCAGTGGGATGTAATTGGACTGACCTGGCGTATGCGTGCCACCTGCTGCTTGTCAGCGTTGTTGACCAGTTTGAGGTACTCTGCCACGTTCTGGTCCCTGGCTGTCTGTTCCACCTTGATCTGCTCTGTCACCTTGGGGGAGATCAACGAGTCAACACAGAGACTAACACACATGTGCTCTCTCTTTCTCCATCACACACACACTCACCTTGAGTATCTTCTGCTGCAGGCTGTCGATGGCCAGACGGCCCTTAGTGAAGTCCAGGCCCACGCCCCCCTCGCCCCCGTCAGACACCAGGTTGGACTCAGAGCCCCCCCGCCGCATCGGTACCGGGAGGCTGAGGATGTTGTTACCATCGCTGCCACGCTCCGCCTAGACACACACACACACACAGAGACAGAGACACACAGAGACAGAGACACACACAGAGAGAGACACACAGAGAGAGAGAGAGAGAGACACACACAGAGAGAGAGAGAGACACACACAGAGAGAGAGAGAGACACACAGAGAGAGAGAGAGACACACAGAGAGAGAGAGAGACACACACACACACACACACACAGACATGTAAGACATTGAGAATGTCACTTCAAAGAGAATGTTGTCAATTCCATGTACACTACAGTAAATGACTCATGCATGTATGATAGGACAGTATGAGCTCAGCCAAGTTTATGGTAAATCTCATAGCAACGTATAGTTAGTAAGATAGATATTGATCATTTTATTGAGTGGTAATTGTTTTATCACACTGTAATACACTGCCATCATAATCTCATCTCTTGTAATGTAAACACAAGCTCAATTTCTAGGACTGACTGACTGACTGTGCACTTGTGTCAGTCTGTGCGCCTTCTAACCCATTCCCCAGTCTGTGCGCCCTCTAACCCATTCCCCAGTCTGTGCGCCCTCTAACCCATTCCCCAGTCTGTGCGCCCTCTAACCCATTCCCCAGTCTGTGCGCCCTCTAACCCATTCCCCAGTCTGTGCGCCCTCTAACCCATTCCCCAGTCTGTGCACCCATTCCGGCCTTGAGAAAAATAACTGAATAGGAGGATAGAGGACACAAGATGCATGAAACAGAGAGCTCTAAGTCTCCTCTCTCTGCCGACTTTGATGGCTCTACTGAGTGGCTAGAGAAGTTGGTAGCCTCTGGGTTTACAGGCGCAGCCTCTGATGCAGAAACGGCTTTGACTGTTAACTACAGGGACAGAGGATGATTGCGTAATAAACCAACTGGACTTCAGTACAACTGGACTGTCTGTAACCTGACTATATAACTACACTGTTACCTTGGCAGCCAGCAAACAAAGCCAACACACACACACAGACACATAACCACACACACACACACACAAGGCATAGCCAGCTTGTCCTCATCTATATTTTACAGGGCAGAGTCAGGGCCCCTTCTCATGTCTAACAGTAACTGATGAGATTAACACATACAGTCTCTCTCTCAGATTCCCCACACTTCTCCCTCCCTCCCTCCATCCTCAGATACCCCACACCTCTCCCTCTCTCCCTCCCTCCATCCTCAGATACCCCACACCTCTCTCTCTCCCTCCCTCCCTCCATCCTCAGATACCCCACACCTCTCTCTCCCTCCCTCCATCCCTCCATCCTCAGATACCCCACACCTCTCCCTCTCCCTCCATCCTCAGATACCCCACACCTCTCTCTCCCTCCCTCCCTCCCTCCCTCCCTCCCTCCCTCCCTCCCTCCCTCCCTCCTCAGATTCCCCACACCTCTCCCTCCCTCCCTCCCTCCCTCCTCCGATTCCCCACACAACTCTCTCTCTCTCTCTCTGTCAGTACCAGTTAACTAGGTCACAAACACTATCCTGTAGCACTCGGGCCCAGGGCACAGATGGCCCCACCAGTCCGTAACCAGGCTATTCTGCCTGGGTTAGAACCTACACCCACACACACATTATTGAGTCAGTGTGGCCAGAGAATTAGCTGACCCTTTTTCTTTTTTATTTTACTAGGCAAGTCAGTTAAGAACAAATTCTTATTTAAAATGAAGGCCTAGGAACAGTGGGTTAACTGCCTTGTTCAGGGGCAGAAGGACAGATTTTTACCTTGTCAGCTCGGGGGTTCGATCAAGCAACCTTTCGGTTACTGGCACAACGCTCTAAAAACTAGGCTATCTGCCGCCCCGACAGGCTACCCTTACATGACCCCAACAAGCCTGAGGGATGAGGAACAGCAAGCGCTGACATGTCGTCTGTCCCGTCTATCACACAGACACAGTACACGCCACTTCCTGCCCACCTCATCAAAGTATGGTAACTAACATTTATGTGGTGTCTCAGTCAGTATTCCAAAAAAGAAGAGGGTGGAGTCTGAGAAAGGGAAGAGAGACACACACACACACACACACACACACACCATATGTTACAAATCTACATATGGGGTGTGTTGTGTTGACTGTCCCCGGGCCAGTGCTGAACTCAGGTCAGTATTTGTCCTCCAAGCAGGGCTGGTATTAAAGCCAGTCAGATTACAATTTCACATTTGTTGTGCAGATGGGCGCACGCACACACACACACACACACCAGCCTGTGCCCTCTTCCTCTCTACTCTGTCTAAACACCCAACTGAAAAAGAACACAACACACACTGCAACCCAACAAAACATGATGAGGCAGACACACTGCCTGGAGAGAGATATTTGTTAGTTGTAGCGTTGCGTGTTGTATGTAGGCCAGAGCTGCTCAGCTCAGCGTGTTTCACACAGGTCACACACACACACACATCTGAACAACGTCTCGGTACAGGAAATCACAGTATGACCTCGCCTGAGAGACAATACACACTGGCATCGATGTACTGGATTTTCTCATAAAAACGAACACAAATCAGAACAGAAGAAAAGAAAAGCCAGAAACAAAGTCATTGTCTGGAGATTAACAGTTCTAGAAGAGGCTTCAGTTGGTGTGAAATTCATGACCAAGAGGTGGTAATAGGACGTAGGCTACTTGAGATTGTCAAACCCATTTGATAAGCCCTAGCTAGCATGGATCTGTCCTATCAGTAGAAGGGCGATTTCCACGCCAGCGGGAGCAGAGTATTTCCTGTAGATCGTTGACAAAAAAATTACAATTAAATCTAGTTTTATCTCACCTTGTAACACATCAAAATGTGGAAAAAGGTCAAACAGTGTGAACACATTCTGAAGGCACTGGATAGGTCTAAAAAGGCACACAGATAAGTGTGTGTGTGTGTGTGTCTGAATGAGCTGATAATTGAGTAAAAGTAGGTGATGGAGAGTTGTAAATAAAGATAAGTTGAGAGTCAGTGGATGAGAGAAGAGGCCGTCTTGACCTGTTTGTATTATGTGGGTTATAGCCTATAGCCTGTCTGATGTAACCCAAATAGGATCATAGATCAAATCATACATCAACCATTCTATTTTGTTCCCGTAGAAGCGAAAACTCACACACCACCATTAATAGTCTATCCATCCTGACCCACATCAGACTGCAGTGCACACACTCTAAACCATTTGGGTGTGTGTGTGTGTGTGTGTGTGTGTGTGTGTGTGTGTGTGTGTGTGTGTGTGTGTGTGTGTGTGTGTGTGTGTGTGTGTTCATGCGCGTGAGAGAGAGCCTGTGAGGGAGAACGTCAATGAGATTGGTGAGATTCAAATAAAGGGAATTGGTTTAAAGAGATGAGACGTCACAAACTATCCCCCTGGGACGTCACTCACAGGAAGTGACCTCACAGTGGACCCGTCATGACCCCACCAGCCATTCTACAACAGCATTACCCAACAGCCTAATCACTACGATCTAGGACATCACAGGTGCTCTGTGAGTTAAGTAGCACTGTTGTGGTACCACACCTCTGGTTCTTATACAACCTGCCCACCAGCCACCTACAGTAACCATACTTGAATCTGACACTGAGAAATCCACATAGCAGATCAGAGGGCAAGGTGAAGATACTACCATATTGCCTACTGTAGTGTATAGCAGAACTTCCCAACTCTTTCCAATCTACATGAAGTGCTAATGGACTGCTATTGGTATAGGGGTTGTCTGTGGACTGCAGGGCCAGACAGGGTTTATACACTCCACAGTGTTGAGCGTGATACGGACTAGCCTATCCTTGGTGATTTGTAGCACAGCCTCCTCAAACACTGGAGAGGCCAGGCTCACTGCATCATTCTGTCAACCCATGGCCTTGCAAAGCACAGCCCAGAATAAATGTGTTGCAAACCTACTCAACCTGCATAACAATATATCGACCATTTAGTAGTTACGTTCAGAACACTGCTCCCTCCATCTGCTCCCAAAAAGACCTGAAATATAGGACTTCTAAATGTTTTGATCTCTATATTTTTTTAAAGCGCTGAATCATTGACGGTCCGGTGATTGTTCTGGTTGGGTGTATATATAAAATCATTGATTCCTGTCCTGTATTTATCCCCCTCTGGGCTACTAGTCTTCCTCTCCTCTGCTCCCACTTCCCACCTGTTCCAACTCCACTGTCTACTAGCCTACTGTTTGTCTGGTCATTGTTTTGAACTGTTCTGCCTGCTGTGCTGCCTCTTAGCCTGGCTAGCACTGTGAATGAAAAGAGGCCCCCAGACCGATGCTTGACATGGGCAGGAGCTCAGCGGAGCTGAGTACCAGTACTTTAAATGTTCTACTGCTTGAGCTCGTGTTCCTCTTATAGAATATTAGCAAAAAAGTATTGTGGAGCTCCTGCGCCTAAATATAAACAGTACCAGCACACAAAATGAGTACCGGGAACCTATTTCAGTCCAAGTCAAGCAATGCCACAGACTCGCCTGATATGATTAAATAACCGATTTTAAGGGCTGGAAATATTTAGTTGGTTGCTGAGTGTGTGTGATGTGAAATTGAAGTGAAGTGTTTGAAGTGCAGCCAACCCAAGGCTCCAGGCTCTATAGGGGAAAGGGGAGCAGTAGGGACTGTGTACCCAGGGAGGGTAGCCTACTTTGGGGCAGACGAACTATCAGGCCCCCTGGGGCTCCTCTGCAGAAGGTTGTGCCATTTCCACTGAGATGGATGCAACATTAAACATAAAACACACACTGCGCAAAGAAACGCGCACACACACACAGAGACAGTAGCCACACCCCCAAGCGTATATCTGCATAACATAATCCAGTTTAGTGTGAAATGGTAGTTGATGAGTCAATTTCAGCAGAACCGGGTTTTGACCAGATCTCAGACCCAACCAAACGGATTCGCTCTGCAGTCCGCAAACCAGCACACACACACTTCAGGGAGAACACCCCCCCCCACACACACACACACACACACACACTTCAGCAAGAAAAAAAACCTGTGTTCTGTCAACTCAGCCCTACTCTCAGAGACAGGTGAAACAGAACACTCTCTCTCTATGAGTGTGTGTGTGTGCAGCAGTGGCAGCTTTACCTTTGGTTTTACACTCAACGAGCACTCACACACACTTACTAGTAAATCAGGTCAACCCCTGGGCTGGGCTAATATAGGGCTGGGCTCTGACAGTTAAACATACCTGGGTTACTGCTACATGCCTTGACCTGCAGTGCATACATACACTACCCACACAATACACAATACACACTACACACACACACACACACACACACACACAGAGTGAATGCAGGTAACACAGGACAGCCACAGACTGTACCACATGATGGAAGAGTGTTTATGGTATTTAAGCTACACTGAGCTGCTCTCCTCTTGCCCACTCCCCTGTGTATGAGTGTAGAGAATCACCACTTGGATTTCTATATAACCAGCTCAGCACTGAAGTGACAGAGGGCTAGGACGTGTGACTGTGTGTGTCAGGGAGTCATCCCTCCTGGGAAGCAGACTTTCTTAGACAATGTTCCAGCAGAGAGAACGAGAAAGAAAACAAAAGAGAACGAGAAAGAAAACAAAGAGAACGAGAAAGAAAACATGAAAACAAAGAGAATGAGAGAGACGGTGAGAAATAGAGATCAAAGTATGACAGCCAATTTCTAAGCTAGAGATAACAAACTCCTCCAGTTTCTCTCAGTCTTTTTAAGTGTACAGATAAAGTCTGATGAACCTTTAGCGGGCCTGCAGTGGAACACATCAGCCCCAGAGGTCTCATTAGCCCCGACTTGGACGCATCCCGGAGAGGAGTGTGTGTGTCTAATTAATCATTTGGGGTGGTTTCAAACCTAATAAAGTGACCCTGCTACCAGGCCCCGAGCAAGTAGAGCACAGCCCTCAATATCTCACTGCTAAGGGCCAAGTACATTAACACACACTCTTATAGAGACGTAAAGAGGGTGGAGACGTAAAGAGGGTGGAGACGTAAAGAGGGTGGAGACGTAAAGAGGGTGGAGACGTAAAGAGGGTGGAGACGTAAAGAGGGTGGAGACGTAAAGAGGGTGGAGACGTAAAGAGGGTGGAGACGTAAAGAGGGTGGTGGAGACGTAAAGAGGGTGGAGACGTAAAGAGGGTGGAGACGTAAAGAGGGTAGAGACGTAAAGAGGGTAGAGACGTAAAGAGGGTAGAGACGTAAAGAGGGTAGAGACGTAAAGAGGGTAGAGACATAAAGAGGGTAGAGACGTAAAGAGGGTCCCCAAAGTCAGGCCAAGGACGAGGTCAGCACTCAGATGGAGAGAATATGTCATGTAACAGGGAGAGAGAGAGAGAAAGAGAGAGAGAGAGAGCGAGCCAGGGGAGGTGACAAAAGAGAGAGATCCATCCTAGAAAAATCAATAGACTGTTAAGGGCCCAGTGTGGTCAAAAACAAGATTTTCCTGTTTTATATTTATTTCCAAACTATGAGGTTGGAATAATACTGTGAAAATGATGTTAATGTACTTTTCGTGTAAGAGCTGTTTGAAAAGACTGCCTGAAATTTCAGCCTGTTTTGGTGGGATGGAGTTTTGACCTGATTGATGACATCACCAAGTGGAAATTAGTTAATAGACCAATAAGGAAGAATTCCAAACCTCTCTGCCAATAAAAGCTCGTTTTCAGCTTTCCCCTCCCCACAATTTGAATTGAAAACAATCACAGTAAGGTATTTAATTGTTACCCAGAAATGAGTTGATATTGAGATGAAAATGGCTGCATTGGATAACAACATGTACACGCACTAATTAAAACACCGGTGGATAAATAAAGATACACAGTACACAGACATTGAACAAAACACACGCACAAATCCAGGAACACACACTATTCTTGTAACATATGGGAGAGGTAAGGCTGGGAAGAAAATGTGTATGTGTGTACGTGGTGTCTGCCTGTACGTACGTGGTGTCTGCCTGTACGTACGTTCGCACGTGGTGTCTGTCTGTACGTACGTTCGCACGTGGTGTCTGTCTGTACGTAAGTTCGCACGTGGTGTCTGTCTGTACGTACGTTCGCACGTGGTGTCTGTCTGTACGTACGTTCGCACGTGGTGTCTGTCTGTACGTACGTTCGCACGTGGTGTCTGTCTGTACGTACGTTCGCACGTGGTGTCTGTCTGTACGTACGTTCGCACGTGGTGTCTGTCTGTACGTACGTTCGCACGTGGTGTCTGTCTGTACGTACGTTCGCACGTGGTGTCTGTCTGTACGTACGTTCGCACGTGGTGTCAGTCTGTACGTACGTTCGCACGTGGTGTCAGTCTGTACGTACGTTCGTACGTGGTGTCAGTCTGTACGTACGTTCGTACGTGGTGTCAGTCTGTACGTACGTTCGTACGTGGTGTCAGTCTGTACGTACGTTCGTACGTGGTGTCAGTCTATACGTACGTGGTGTCAGTCTGTACGTACGTTCGTACGTGGTGTCAGTCTGTACGTTTGTACGTGGTGTCAGTCTGTACGTTCGCACGTGGTGTCAGTCTGTACATACGTTCGTACGTGGTGTCAGTCTGTACGTTTGTACGTGGTGTCAGTCTGTACGTTCGCACGTGGTGTCAGTCTGTACATACGTTCGTAAGTGGTGTCAGTCTGTACGTACGTTCGTACGTGGTGTCAGTCTGTACGTACGTTGTGTCAGTCTGTACGTACGTTCGTACGTGGTGTCTGCCTGTACGCACGTGGTGTCTGCCTGTACGCACGTGGTGTCTGCCTGTACGCACGCGGTGTCTGCCTGTACGTACGTACGTACGGTGTCTGCCTGTACGTACGTACGTACGCGGTGTCTGCCTGTACGTACGTACGTACGCGGTGTCTGCCTGTACGTACGTACGTACGTACGTACGTACGCGGTGTCTGCCTGTAGGTACGTTCGTACGCGGTGTCAGTCTGTACGTACGTACGTACGCGGTGTCAGTCTGTACGTACGTACGCGGTGTCAGTCTGTACGTACGTACGTACGCGGTGTCAGTCTGTACGTACGTACGTACGCGGTGTCAGTCTGTACGTACGCGGTGTCAGTCTGTACGTACGTACGCGGTGTCAGTCTGTACGTACGTACGCGGTGTCAGTCTGTACGTAAGTACGCGGTGTCAGTCTGTACGTACGTACGCGGTGTCAGTCTGTACGTACGTACGCGGTGTCAGTCTGTACGTACGTACGCAGTGTCAGTCTGTACGTACGTACGCGGTGTCAGTCTGTACGTACGTACGCGGTGTCAGTCTGTACGTACGCGGTGTCAGTCTGTACGTACGCGGTGTCAGTCTGTACGTACGCGGTGTCAGTCTGTACGTACGCGGTGTCAGTCTGTACGTACGCGGTGTCAGTCTGTACGTACGCGGTGTCAGTCTGTACGTACGCGGTGTCAGTCTGTACGTACGCGGTGTCAGTCTGTACGTACGCGGTGTCAGTCTGTACGTACGCGGTGTCAGTCTGTACGTACGCGGTGTCAGTCTGTACGTACGCGGTGTCAGTCTGTACGTACGCGGTGTCAGTCTGTACGTATGTGGTGTCAGTCTGTACGTACGTGGTGTCAGTCTGTACGTACGTGTGAGGCCAGGACCTCCTCATCAAAAAAAGCCTGAAAAGATGTAATCCTCTCTTTTCTGTAATCTGACATTTAATCTCTTTTTTTCCCCCAGAGCCAAGATTACCCAGCAGCCACCACCCTCAACACACTCTTTTAGATGGAGAGAGAAGGATGATCACAGAGATGGAGAGAGAGGTGGGTGAGGATAAAGAGAGAGAGAGAGGGGGATGGCTATAAAAAGAGAAAGTAGTGAGGGATGGATAGATAGAGTAGGAGAAGAGTTGAAGAAGTGTAGCAGTGTAATCCTGTTGTAATGAGTCTTAACTCTACAGGGTTAAATCAGAGAGGGAACCCCGAGGCCTGGGGTTTTATACTGAGATTGTCATCAGACGCTTTAGCAGCCAACACACACAGTGCTCAATCACACTCCTCACACAGACAAGCGTGTTCACCGTCCTTTTGGAGAAAGAGAGTGGGAGTGAGAAAGTTAAAGAGAGAGAGAGAAAGAAAGAGCGACAGGTAGTAGCAAAGCTGCATTCCACACATCACAGACCCTCCATGGCAGGCACAGGACACACACCTCACAGACCCTCCATGGAAGGCACAGCACACACACACACCTCACAGACCCTCCATGGCAGGCACAGCACACACACACACACAGACCCTCCATGGCAGGCACAGGACACACACACACACCTCACAGACCCTCCATGGAAGGCACAGGACACACACACACACCTCACAGACCCTCCATGGAAGGCACAGCACACACACACACCTCACAGACCCTCCATGGCAGGCACAGCACACACACACACACACAGACCCTCCATGGCAGGCACAGCACACACACACACACACACACACACACACACACACACACACACACACACACACCCTCCATGGCAGGCACAGGACACACACACACACACACACGTGTCAGAGGTCTTAGGAAAGCAGTTTACCGACCAGGCTTCCACATCCGAAAATGTGCCAGAGGAACCAATGGGCAGAAAATTGATCTAGCTTGCTCTCTTTAACACACACGCCACTCCCCTGTGTGTTACGTAATCTACACTGATCTAGTCAACTCAATCTCTGAGCCTGGCTGTGTGTGTGTGTATGGTACAGTAGATTTCACACTCTCACGCTAATCTAGTGGGAGTAGCTCGCTGATATGAACCAGCTGTATTCCTATGTGTGTTTGTGAATCAGTGGAGGCTGCTGAGGGGAGGACGGCTCATAATAATGTCTGGAATGGAGTGTAACGGATGGAAACCATGTGTTTGATACCATTCCATTTACTCCATTCCAGCCATTATTAGGAGCTGTCCTCCCCTCAGCAGCCTCCACTGGTGTGAATAGGCTGTGTGCACACACACACGTGTGCAGTCAGCAGGCTAGAGTGTTTAATGCTTTATAATATGACAGCTGGGCTGTATGGACATTAATTGAGTCGATATTATGGTCGGCAACAATTTGCATCATCACACAAGCTTCTACAGGTGGAGATTGGTTAGATAATGACTGACTAAAAAGATCCAGTCCGCTCTGAGCTGGTGGTATGATATGTTAAGACAGCTGTGTGATACAGAAAATCATTTGGATGAGTGAGTGTGTGTTAATCCGAGGCTGTGTTACTCACTATACCCGGCATCTCTGTTAGTTTGTCAGTCCACTGTAGGCTTAGCTCACTCTCAATCACGAATCCAACACACACACACACACACACACACACACACACACACACACACACACACACACACACACACACACACACACACACACACACACACAGAGAGAGAAGGGAAGATAGAGGGCTAGAGAAATTCCTAAAAAGATGTGCCAACTAGTATTCTGCCAATCTGGTCCCAGATATGTATAGCTTCAGCTAAGTCTTCTGACTATCGAGAGGAGAGGAGACAGGCCGCTAGCTAGTAGCTACTTTAGTGCATTAAATCAAACCCCTGTTTGCTCTGACTAGATTCCCTCTTCATCTCTTCCTCCCACAACACGCCACTCTGCCTGAGGACTCTCTCTCCTCTCCTCTTCTCCCCTCCCCCCCAATTGTTATAACTCTGTCCTCATTCCCAGAAAGATCCTAGCCCAAAGACCATGGATAACCCATATCCTACCCACCAACTCACACAACTCAGGGCGAGTCCATGAATATGGTACACACACAGACAGAGAGAGAGAACAGTTGATGTCACAGAGACAGGATAAAGAGAGAGAGAGAGAACAGTTGATGTCACAGAGACAGGATAAAGAGAGAGAACAGTTGATGTCACAGAGACAGGACAAAGAGAGAGAGAGAGAGAGAGAACAGTTGATGTCACAGAGACAGGATAAAGAGAGAGAGAACAGTTGATGTCACAGAGACAGGATAAAGAGAGAGAGAACAGTTGATGTCACAGAGACAGGATAAAGAGAGAGAGAGACAGAGAAAGACAGAACAGTTGATGTCACAGAGACAGGATAAAGAGAGAGAGAGAGAAGCTTTAGAGCAACACCCCCAAAGTGAATAAATGCCTTTGAGCATCATTCATGCACAGAGACAGAGAGAGAGGAGAGAAGGGAAGCGAGAGAGGGGGGGGGAATGGGGAGCATAGAAAGATTTCAGCGGCAAAGCCTGTATAAGATTGGGGGGTGGGGAAGGGGTGAGACTTCTGTGGTTGCCCTGACAACAGAAGGGAACGACAGCTGCTAGGCTACCCCTCACCACAATGCCCGTTGGAGCGTCTCAGAGACTAGGCACCCATAATTCAATACATTGAGGCCTTTCCTCTCCCTCCTACCCACCCTCTCCCTCCTACTCACCCTCTCCCTCCTACCCTCCCTCTCTCTCTCTACCCCTCTCCCTCCTACCCACCCTCTCCCTCCTACCCACCCTCTCCCTCCTTCGCCCAATTTCAGTGATTTACGGTGATTGGACACTAGTTTGAGGTATGTGTGCTCTCTAATTGAGGTGGTCAGATTGTAGACATGAATACTGTATGCATCCAGACTGAAACAGTGTCTGTATCTATCATGATGCCCTGGGAAACAGCAGCAACATTAAATGAGAACTCAAGAGCTTGAGGCTGGCTCATTTAATCACCTATTGTAGAACTATTGTCCTGTTTGTTTTTTTATTTGGTCTGAGAGCACACTGTTTTTTATCTGTTTTTTTTTATTCTTTAAAACAACAACAACACAACACAAAGACAATACTAATGGCCGCTCCCACCATGGTCGCTCTGGTCAGTGGGTGTGCTCGCCCCCACCCGCCCTGAGATGCCGAGCCCAAAAGGATTTTCATAGGGCGGGGAGAACCAAGCCCTGCCCGACCACCGGGCAGGCATGGAAGCGAGCGCAGCCATCATCACCAGGGCCAGCACACACCTCTCACAGCATGAAACCAAAACACAAAACATAAATAGTCAAATGCAAAACATACAAATTCCCATCCCCACCTCAAACATTTATACTGTACATTTGTGTATAAAATTATTCCAACACTCATCAATTCCACCCTTTAGACAGCCACAGATCAACCCATCTTTCCCAGTAAATCCCCATTCTACCATTTCCTCTTCTAACGCATCCCTCCATTCTCCCATGGTGTCTCACTAGGAACCTCCCCATCATTCTACCACGGTGTCTCACTAGGAACCTCCCCATCATTCTACCACGGTGTCTCATTAGGAACCTCCCCATCATTCTCCCATGGTGTCTCACTAGGAACTTCCCCATCATTCTCCCATGGTGTCTCACTAGGAACCTCCCCATCATTCTACCATGGTGTGTCACTAGGGACTTGAACCTCCCCATAATTCTACCATGGTGTCTCACTAGGGACTTGAATTTCCCCATCATTCTACCATGGTGTCTCATTAGAGACTTCAACCTCCCCATCATTCTACCATGGTGTCTCACTAGGGACTTGAATCTCCCCATCATTCTCTTATGGTGTCTCATTAGAGACTTGAACCTCCCCATCATTCTCCCATGGTGTCTCAATAGACTTGAACCTCCCCATCATTCTCCCATGGTGTCTCACTAGAGACTTGAACCTCCCCATCATTCTCCCATGGTGTCTCACTAGAGACTTGAACCTCCCCATAATTCTACCATGGTGTCTCACTAGAGACTTGAACCTCCCCATAATTCTACCATGGTGTCTCACTAGAGACTTGAACCTCCCCATCATTCTACCATGGTGTGTCACTAGGGACTTGAACCTCCATCATTCTACCATGGTGTGTCACTAGAGACTTGAACCTCCCCATCATTCTTCCATGGTGTCTCACTAGGGACTTGAACCTCCCCATCATTCTACCATGGTGTGTCACTAGAGACTTGAACCTCCCCATCATTCTCCCATGGTGTCTCACTAGAGACTTGAACCTCCCCATCATTCTACCATGGTGTGTCACTAGAGACTTGAACCTCCCCATTGACAACATTTCTGCTGAAATTGCCCCAAAAAGAAACATTTTACCCAAGAGCACAATGATATTTCCTATTGGCTGACTGTGTCCTTCAAATCCTCCAGCAATAGCTGGCAGGTCCAACACCACCCTGATATTATGGCATAACAACCATGCCTGGACCTGACTCCAAAAACAAGCCAGCGATGGACAGTGCCAAGAGAGATGCTCTACTAATTCTGTTTTCTGCATGGCAGAGTCTGCACCGGTCCGACTGTTGAATACCCCATATACTGAGCATTCTGTTTGTAGCGAGAATTTAATATAATAGCTTAAATTGAAAATAACAAATTAATGCATCAATTGTTGTT
The DNA here is from genome assembly GCF_045791955.1 of Oncorhynchus clarkii lewisi. Taxonomy (NCBI): domain Eukaryota; kingdom Metazoa; phylum Chordata; class Actinopteri; order Salmoniformes; family Salmonidae; genus Oncorhynchus; species Oncorhynchus clarkii. The sequence continues at coordinate 12,138,037 of NC_092167.1, forward strand.
TTGTATATCAGTTCATAATCCCGATGCCATGGTATTGGGACATTGGAAATCTGTTCCCAACTATCGTGAATTTTATACGGGATAGTTGTCAACCCTCTTGACTGCGAAACTGATACATTTCACGATTTATATTAGTTTTCATCAGCCATTTATGATATTTCATTAGTGGCATAAACTATACTGAACAAAAATATAAACGCAACATGTAAATTGTTGGTCCCATGTTTCATGAGTAGAAGTTAAAGATCCCAGAAAATTTCCATACGCACAAAATTTCTATAATATCTCTGAACTTTTGGGCACAAATTTATTTACATCCCTGTTAGTGAGCATTTCTCCTTTCTCCACAACACAATGCCACATATGTCTCAAGGAACTGTGTAATTGGTATCCTGACTGCAGGAATGTCCACCAGAGCTGTTGCCAGAGAATTTAATGTTAATTTCTCTACCATAAACTGCATCCAACGTTGTATTAGAGAAGAGATTTAATGCCTTGATATTTAATAGTTTTAGCCATCCAAACTCATATTCATTATATAAATAGATCTGTTTAACTTTCTTGATTTCCATTCTAAATTAAATGAAATGGTTTTTGCTCACATTGCTTTTTCAAGTTCTCTCCTAGAGTCGGTAGAGCCATGAATAGATACTGTGATATGACTAGAGAATTAATCAGTGTCTTTTTCCCATAGACTGACAGGTGTTTCCCTTTCCATGGTTTCAAGATCCTATCTGTTTTCTATCCAAATTGATAGTTTCAAGATCATTCAACTTTTCAGGAATGTGTATACCAAGCCCAATCAACAGCACCATCCACCCAGGTAATCGGGAGACCACATAGCAATTTCAAGTTTGTGACTTTTAGAGACCCAATCCGTAATATAGTACACTTATCATAGTTGATTTTTAATCCAGATAAACTGGAAACATTATCCAGGTCCTCAATAAGACCATTCAGGGTTAAAGATTGTGAACTCGAGAAAAGAAAACTTGAATCATCAGCATACATTGATACCTTTGTTTCTAACCCATACATTTTTAACCCCTTACTTTTAAAAATTGGATCTGATTTTTATAATTAACTATTCAATGGCCATAGCAAACAAGTATGGTGAAAGAAGGCGACCCTCTTTTACACCCCTTAACAATACAAACCTTTGAGAAATAACCATTATTTATCATTTTACATAAAGGAGTGTTATACACATGACGTTTACCCATTTTACAAGAGATTCTCTAAAGTTGAAATAATCCAGGCACTTAGAAATACATTCAAGTCATACTTTTATTTAAGGCTTTCTCAAAATCTGCTATAAAAATGATGCCTGGTTTCCCTGCATTCTGATAGTTTTCAATTATTTCTAATGTCTGTTATCTCCAATAGATCCTCAATGCATACTTTTTTCACTTTTGGCACCATAGAAAAGGATACCAGAAAGTCATCAATCCGACTAGCTTGATATTTCCTAATTGCTGAAGACCAAGAGGCCATTAAGGCCTTTGGAATGTGCCATCAGCCACTTCTCTCTCTCCAATGCACTGGCCCTGGGGACACAGTAAATTGCACTCACAACACACTGTTTAATGGCCTGTTACTACACTGCCAAAAACAGCTCAGCAATAAACAAGTGCACAAACACGCAAACTCACACACACACACTCGCTCTCTCACTCATACACTCGCTCTCTCACTCGCTCACTCGCTCTCTCACTCATACACTCGCTCTCTCACTCATACACTCGCTCTCTCATACACTCGCTCTCTCACTCATACACTCGCTCTCTCACTCGCTCACTCGCTCTCTCACTCGCTCTCTCACTCGCTCTCTCACTCGCTCTCTCACTCGCTCACTCGCTCACTCGCTCTCTCGCTCTCTCACTCGCTCACTCTCTTTTTATTCCTGTGTTGAGTTGGAATAAGACCTCAGGTAGTAAAATTCCAGTCTTTAACTGAGTGGAGCAGGCTGGGAAAAACACAGCCTTAAGAAACGTACTCTGCCCAAGGGCAGACTTCCAGGGAGTAACTTCTCTAGTTAAACAGAGGAGAAAGGACAGAAACATATTCTACCCATAAACTTCTGACATGCGGCACTATACTTCATACATATACACACAGACACACTATGCGACAGTACACCACACACACACAGTGAAGCTGACCTTTGTGTAATCAGTACTTAAGATGGAAAGACTAGCGAGGCACTAATGAATAAATAACAGCCAACCTTAATAACACTCTCCATCAATCACACGCCTGTCTGACTGTCTGTGTCTGTCTGCTTGTCTGTGCCTGTCTGACTGTGTCTGTCTGCCTGTTTGGCAGATTAGAATTCGAGCATCGCTGTTGATGTAAAGGGTTTGAAAGTTTCATCCCTCTGAAATCCCTTTATATTCAGTGAAATGTGCCAGCTTCAGTCAGTGTGTGTTATTAAATATGAATGAGTGGGGATGGTGGCTGAGCAGAGGCAGGGGAGGAAGAGGGACACATTTTTTTATATGACAGATGCCAAATGGACACACACTGACTGTCGAGTGCTGCTGGCTACAACGTGTGTGTGTGTGTCATCATCACCAGTAATAACAACAACATATGGATTTGTCTTCCATAATGTAAATGCTAGTCTGCGGATGTTAAATCTAGGCCACTTTCCTTCAAACTGCAAAACATGTCAACCATCCTGTAATGAAAATATGGGGCATGTGTAGTAGGGAGGGTGAAAAGTGTATGTTCTGTCTCTCAGCCTCTCCTCTCCCTGCTCTGTAGTCTGTTCCAGCCACGATTATGCCGTCCCAGTTGACTCACAGGCAAGCCGCCACTCTCCAGCCATGCTAATTAACGTATGGATGGCTGGCGAGAGCCCGGGAGTCCCCAAACGCTCCTGTCCACTCCAGTAGCCGTTACCGACCAAGGGTTTCCACTGTCAGATAGAATATGTGGAATATGCCAGTGCCATCCCCCTGCCTTCCCCTTGACTCACCTCCATGATCTCAATCCTTTCCCCTATGCCTACCCTCTATATGGGATATATAGCTGAATACCAGCTAGACCCCTGAGTACATACCGTTCTTTACATGTTCACTCTTTCATCCAATCATTGAGGGGGTGGTTTGTCATATACTAGGATAAATAGCTCGATGTAGTTTTGCATAGCCTATCCCCTAAATGGGTCATGGTATGGGAATCAGCTATCAGTGTCGTTGTTTGTGCTATAAGTATAACTCGTCACTGTATCTCACCCACGACATTACAGTTAAGAATGAACACAAACACCAGGGACAAAACAACTATACCGTTGCAAACTATTTAGTGTTGGAATGACCGTATAAAGCAAAGCGTTTTAGGGGCCACGTCCACCACAAACATCTGGCTGCACATTCGCTCCCGACAAAACAATTGGGGTAAAGGAACCGAATGACTAAAACCTACTTCGTAAATTTGTTCAACAGCTGTTGTGTTAATGCACTTGACAGAGAGGTCGCACGCAATAGCTACGTGGTTTGTGGAAAAAAAAGCTGCTGTTGCCTTCAATGAAACACCTGCCCAGCAGTACAAATCCTTGACTAACCGGGTTATACCTGGCTGTCAAAACAGATACAAACACGGAGTGTATAAATAATTCAGTTAGACATGTGTTGGCTAGATACAAAAAAAATCTAAAGCAATAAAGACATTACCACAATTTATAAACAGCCTATCTTTAATTATGGAATTATCTGAAAAGATTCCTAAACATGTCCTGTTGCAATTAACTACAGTCTCACATTGTGTAATGGATATGCTGCACATAATTTCCAAATCAAGTCGCCAACACTTGGGACTGCACGATGGAACGGTTCCGAACTCGACTATCAGTCACCGATAAGGTATAGCCTTATACTTTGTAAACTACGGTTAGTTGGGAATGGGATAATTCACATAGAGACAACTGGTTGTTACTGCCGATTTGTCCACAACAACCGCCACGAAGAAGTGATTGATTGTACGCTACCGAATAACAAACGTGACAAATGTTGGCTAGCTCTACAGACGCAGTCAGATACGTGACACCAATGTGATCAGGAAGGCATATTTACCATTTCGCCGCAGATGTTATATCTCTCTACTTCTGATGAACTTGTATCGGCACTGGGCATAGTCCCGTACGTAGTTTGGTCCGTGAATGTGGACTTGACGTTCCACTACAAAAGCAAAGTTACAAACTGTCCATCGCGTTCACGCCGTCCAGGTCCGAGAGCTGTCACTCACTTCTGTCACCCACCACAGTTGTCGGGTGATCAGTGTCTCCGGAGGTAATCTGCATCCGAAGCACAGGACAGAGTGGGAAGCCACTAGACTCCTCCCACTACTCCAGAAGGGAGGGGGGTCAATTCATTGATATATTTAACCTACACAATTATGACTTGCCCATGTAATTAACCCGTTAGGACTCTGAATTAACCTCACAATCATGTATCTAAAATCTACGTTTTTAACTGTAGCCAGAGTTGAGTTGGGTGAGAGTGTGTTGCCTATGTTGAAATAAACAACCATCCACGATGAGAAATAGGAATATGTAGTAAGTAGCCTAGAAATGGAGAGAAGACATCAAATGTCAGTCTCCCCATACATGGGACGACCTGACATTTTATTAATGGCATGTCGAATTAATATAGCGCTAGATACAATGAAGTTCATTGTCATTTTCCACCGAATGCGAGATGTCCATTTAGCGCGGTCCTGGTCACAGTGGCCGCGCCTCATGACCTCCCTGATAACTGATTTCATCAAGCGTCCGCACCTGTCGGTGACTGGCACATCTTTGTTCTAGAATATTGGTTCCCGAAATAATATCCTATTGGTGAGCCAATTTGTAAATGCAGAAGTTTTTTTAAACTTAGTTATAAGGAATTCTTATCACTTTACAAGGTCCCTGTAACACCTAAAGGTTTTGCAATTGTTTTAGATGCCATTCCCTCAGGTGTTGCTCTGTTATTCAGGAACGTGTGAAGACCTGACCCTCAGAGCCTACATTCCATTAACCCTGTTGACTCATCAGTAGGAAAGATTTGTTCCTCTTTTGGTCCATTCAACAACAGAGCGATACGAACCTTGTTTCAGCAGGATGTTGTATCTATCTATATACCTTATGTCATGCCTTATTGGAACGGTTTTATTGATAATATATGTGGAGGGAAAAGTTTGGATTTTGCCACACACATACCTACTTGTTAACAAAATGAAGGAAGTTTCCTTTAAAATTATTCATAAATATTATTCTGCCAACCACTACATGAAGAAGTTTAAGAGAAACATAAACTCAAATTGTACCATTTGACCACCCAGAAACGGTGTTGCATCTTTTTTGGCATTGTATTCATGAAATTCATGTAAAACTGTGGCAAGACATCAGTAGATTTATAATTGAACACATTTATGAAGATTTTACACTATTGTGGAGAGGTGTACTGCTTAGATTCTACGATATAAATAAGTTGAAACAATTTTAGGTAATTAATTGCATTATACTTTTGGCCAAATTTCATATTCAGAAATGCACATTTACAAACAAAACACCACATTTTATTACCTTAAAAAAAGAAATGTAACTATATTTTAAGACAATGAAATACTCTACTAACAAAAAAGTGGTTAGTATTGTAAGTGTAGGTCTGTCTGTCCCTTAAGGTACTTGTGTAATGTGATGTTGTACCCACTAGCCCCGCCCCTATCCCTGCCCCCTAGCCCAATGGTCCTTTGTATAGTCTTTATATATACTTGTGTTACCCCATGTAAAAAATAAAGACTGCATGCATGTGTGCTACAGAGATCGGCTTGGTAAGATAGCTGATAAAAATCGAGCATTTCTATAGTGAGTTAAGTGAGGTAGCCTTGGCCTAAGCATGTCACCCTTTGGAAGAGGTAGTGGATACCCCATCATTGTCTCCAAGGATAAAGGTCCCCATAAATAATTCAATAAGAAAATCTCTTTTGTTGTGTCATCCATTTTTAAAGACACAGTTGGCAGCCCACTGTGCTGCTGGCTAGCTGATTAGTCCAGTAGCTGTGTCGGTGACCCAGGCCCAGGAGGTTGTTGTTATTTTACTGTCCATTAACAGAACAGCGCATTTCATCCTCAGCTTATTCATATGCAGGCTCCCACCTGGTAAACCAGCTATAACAAACCTGATCAGTAAGCAAACACACACATATGCACATAGGCACATAGGCCACCATATTGGAGGTGGAAATGCCAAAAGCCAAGAAGGAATATGGAGGGAAACTCATTCATTGATTTGAGGCAGAGAGATGATGAGGATTGCACTAAACTGCACACACTGTATAAGGTGGATGTCGGTTGTGAATAACACATTGGCCTACACGCACACACACACACGCACAATCACACAGTATATGAAAATGGTAGCCAAGGAGGGAATATATACAATAAAATGTATTAATAGATTTGAGGCAGACAGATAACGGCGATCGGATTGCAGTTTCATACACTGAATGAATGTGTGAAAGTACTGCTTAAAAGTGTGAGTAACACACACACACACACCCTGCATTGATACCCTAGACTCCCAACGTGCCTGTGGAGTCAGATGTGTGAAGGTAAGACTGGGCTGGCAGAATGAGAGCAGCTCCTCTGGTGGCCAGTAGAAAGAGAGAGAGAGAGAGAGAGAATACTGAAGGAGTCACACAGCCGTTAATCGCCATAACGACCGGGCCGGTGACAGGTAGACGTTCCGAGACTGAATGAATCACCTTGGAGGGAGAGAACATCACCTGGCACAGAGGGCACGGTGGGCACAGAGAGGGGTGGCATGAGTGCCAAGATGGGATCCGATGGAATCTGGCTCTGGAGTAATTCATTCATTAGATACGGAGTCGATTGGAGAAGGGAGAATATGTTGATACATTTGGTGGGGGTGAATCATTAATAAGTTATTTACATGCTGAATATCAGAAATACTGCAGCAGCCAGAGACCGTACAATTCCATCAGGTGAGTAGTCATCATGTCTTCTTTACCTTCTCACTCTCAACACAGGCTGAAAACAGCCCCTAGCCTGGCCCCACTTAGCCCCTTCACTGTTGGCAGATCTGAAGAAACCAGGTAAACAACATGGTGATGATCTATCAAGCCCTCAAATGGGTTTATGGGAGCTTCAACCATATTGCTTCCATCTATTTCCATACTAGAAACACAAAATAGACTTCTTGAGCCGGCAGGTATCCTAGCGGCTAGTTTGAATCCCAGAGCCGACAAGGTGAATAATCTGTCTGTGTCCTTGAGCAAGGAAATGAACCCTAATTGCTCCAGGGTCGCTGTTAATAATGGCAGACCCTGGCCATGACCCCACTCTCCGAGCGTGTCCCAAGGGGGAGTTGGGATATGCAACAAAAAAAACATTTCCAATTCACACATGCGTATAATACACACTTGTACATGAAATAGGACAAATATAAGACCCACCAAATTATTATTAGTAGTTTTATAAATAAGGTCAGAGAGGTAGAGGGTACAGGGATTGGGGACAGATCTCGCTGCTTTGCTCAGACCATTTAACTAATCCACTTCTAGTCCATTATCACCTATGGCCTGTTGATTAGTTCAAATGTGTTTGATTTATAATGAGGAATGGAATGTTCATTTGGTCTAAATTGGTGTTTGGCTGCATTGATTTGTCTTGGAGCACCATGTGTGCCCAAGACACGCAAACACACACATGCACGCACACCCACAGTCTGCTCATTTAACCCACTTTAACCCACTTTGAATTGAGCACTAATCAGAAGTTCATCAGCCATGAAACTCTAGTACAGCTACTACACTGGTCTCAACGGCAAAACCAAGTCAATGTTTATTCCTTGTGCCGCTCTCTCTCTCCCTCTCCCTTTCTACTGCTTTCTTAATCACACAGAAGTCTCATCCCTCTGAGGGCTGAACTACCTGCAGTGTGTTTGCTCTTTATAAATACACACACTCTCCTTTGCAGCAATATCTTATAGAAATGGTACTCGTGGTCTCGCTTGATAGTCCAGCTCCTTGGAGTTGATCATCCGATTACTCTGAAAGAAAAGATTGTCCAGGAATATTGACTTTGCATAGGGAGACAGTGGGCTATAGTTCATCTGGTGTGTCCTCGTGCGTGTGCTGTTTATCGCAAAGACTGCCATTGTTTTACTTCCCCCTAGAGTTGTGTTCGTTCTACACTTCCTGCGCCACTTCCTGTCTCTGTCCCAGACGTCACCCCAATCTGACCTCTACCTTCCCACGTGGTTCCAGAAGGGAATATTGAGGTGGAGTTATGGAATGTTGATGTAGAGATCTGAAATGTTTTGATGGGATCCTAATGAAGCCTCTATAAGGGTCATACTGGCTCATAACTGACCCCAAAGCTTCCCTCTCAACACTGGCTCATAACTGACCCCAAAGCTTCCCTCTCAACACCGGAGTGTGTGTGTGTTTGTGCGTGGGTGATTGTATGATAATCTTACGAAGAACAAGGAAATTGAAACGAACAGACGATTCCCCCTGGTAAGGCATTGGAACAGACTGCTCTGAGGAACTCTGTCCCTTCTCCTTCCTGTGTGACTCAGTGAGATGCAAGGGCCAGATTAGGTCACACACACACACTCTCTCTCTCTCTCTCTCTCTCTCTCTCTCTCTCTCTCTCTCTCTCTCTCTCTCTCTCTCTCTCTCTCTCTCTCTCTCTCTCTCTCTCTCTCTCTCTCTCTCTCTCTCTCTCTCTCTCTCTCTCTCTCTCTCTCTCTCTCTCTCTCTCTCTCTCTCTCACACACACACACACACACACACACACACACACACACTCCCTGTTTCAGTCCTGTGTGCACCATTGTGTGTATGGAGTACATGTGACAGTGAGTGTGACAGTCTGTGTGACAGCTTCCCTAATCTCGACGCAGCAACGCGGGTACTCTGAAGAGATTCAGTATACTGAGGCAGAGTGAACAACACACACACACACACACACACACACACACACACACACACACACACACACACACACACACACACACACACACACACACACACACGGTCCTTGTCTCTCAGTAATTGGGGCAGTGTGGTTGAACTGGTTTGTGATGACCTAATCCTACACCCTAGTTCTGTTCAGAAGAAAAACAACCTCATCTCTCTCAAACCCTTATGCGTCATTCTGCATACCCCTTAAAACACTCTCTTCCCCCTCCAAAGCACCATCTTTTTCTCTCGCTCTAAAATCACTCTCTTCTCTCGGTCTGTCTGTCTGTCCATCTGTCCGTCTATCTGTCTGTCTCAGTCTCTCTCTCTCTGTCTCTCTCTCTCGTCTTACTTAACAAGTTTTACATTAGTGGAGAAGCTGTACTGCTTCCTCTCCACTCATTTCTGATACGAGCTGCTGATTTTAGACTCAGTGAGAACACACACACACACACACACACACACACACACACACACACACACACACACACACACACACACACACACACACACACACACACACAGCCACTGTGTCTATGGAGGGATTGCTCTGACAAACCAATCAGTCTCGTCTACTTTCTGACTGGCAAACATTATTAAACACACTCAGAGGACAGACTGGGACGAATCAACACTGGCGTGCTAAAATTACATTATAAGTCACAACAGGACTGTACTAAACTGGAATGGCAGGCCTATTTGTGGGGACCAGCAGGGAGAAACTGTAGAGAGGAAAGGGCAGGGAGTGGAATAGACAGAAACTACCTCCTCTCTCTCTCTTCTCCTTCCCCTTCTCTTGTCCTCTCTCTCCCTCCTTTCCCGTTGGACCCCCTGCTTCCCCCAAACAGCTCTCCTTTTCAGCCAGACATCACGCTATTGAGAAAGCCCCTCCCCCTTTACCCCCAACAAAACACCCCTCCTTGCCCCCTGTCCTCCTCTACTCCTCCCATCCTGTTCTATTCAGACCCAGAGTGAAATGATGGATCAAGAGACCCATCCACATGCCACTAATCCCCCCCACCTCCACGGTCTCTTTTGTCCGATTCCACGCTTCAAGAGACCGATTCCACGCTTCAAGATTGCTTCGGTCACGTGGACTGGTACATGTTCCACATAGCGTCCGACAATAACATTGATGAATACGCTGATTCGGTGAGCAAGTTTATTAGCAAGTGCATCGGGGATGTTGTAGCCACAGCGTCTATTAAAACATTCCCCAACCAGAAACCGTGGATTGATGGCAGCATTCGAGCTAAACTGAAAGCGCAAACCTCTGCTTTTAATCAGGGCAAGGTGACCGGAAAAATGACCGAATACAAACAGTGTAGCTATTCCCTCCGCAAGGCAACCAAACAAGCTAAGCGTCAGTATAGAGACAAAGTAGAGTCTTAATTCAGACACGAGAGGTATGTGGCAGGGTCTACAGTCAATCATGGACTACAAAAGGAAAACCAGCCCCGTCGCGGACCATGATGTCTTGCTCCCAGACAGACTAAACAACTTCTTAGCTCGCTTTGAGGACAACACAGTGCCACTGACACGGCCCGCTACCAAAACCTGCTGTCTCTCCTTCACTGTAGCCAACGTGAGTAAAACATTTAAACGTGTTAACCCTCGCAAGGCTGCAGGCCCAGACGGCATCCCCAGCCGCGTCCTCAGAGCAGACCAGTTGGCTGGTGTGTTTACGGACATATTCAATCAATCCTTATCCCAGTCTGCTGTTCCCACATGCTTCAAGAGGGCCACCATTGTTCCTGTTCCCAAGAAAGCTAAGGTAACTGAGCTAACTGACTATCGCCCCGTAGCACTCACTTTCGTCATCGTGAAGTGCTTTGAGAGACTAGTCAAGGACCATATCACCTCCACCCTACCTGACACCCTAGACCCAAATAGGTCCACAGACGACACAATCACAATCACACTGCACACTCCCCTAACCCCTCTGGACAAGAGGAAAACCTATGTAAGAATGCTGTTCATCGACTACGGCTTAGCATTTAACACCATAGCACCATCCAAACTCATCATCAAGCTCGAGACCCTGGGTCTCGACCCCGCCCTGTGCAACTGGTTCCTGGACTTCCTGCCATGCACACCTCCAACTCAATCATCAAGTTTGCAGACGACACTACAGTGGTATGCTTGATTACCAACAACGACGAGACGGCCTACAGGGAGGAGGTGAGGGCCCTCGGAGTGTGGTGTCAGGAAAATAACCTCACACTCAATGTCAACAAAACAAAGGAGATGATCGTGGACTTCGGGAAACAGCAGAGGGAGCTGCCCCCTATCCACATCGATGGGACAGTAGTGGAGAAGGTGGAAAGTTCTTCGGCGTACACATCACAGACAAACTGAAATGGTCCACCCACACAGACAGTGTGGTGAGGTTGGAGGTTGAAGAAATTGAGGTTGAAGGAGTTGGAAGAAATTCGGCTTGTCACCAAATACACTCACAAACTTTTACAGATGCACAATTGAGAGCATACTGTCGGGCTGTATCCCCGCCTGGTACGGCAACTGCTCCACCCACAACCGTAAGGCTCTCCAGAGGGTAGTGAGGTCTGCACAACGCATCACCGGGGGCAAACTACCTGCCCTCCAGGACACCTACACCACCCAATGTCACAGGAAGGCCAAAAAGATCATCAAGGACAACAACCTCCCGAGCCGCTGCCTGTTCACCTCGCTATCATCCAGAAGGCGAGGTCAGTACAGGTGCATCAAAGCAGGGACCGAGAGACTGAAAAACAGCTTCAATCTCAAGGCCATCAGACTGTTAAACAGCCATCACTAACATAGAGTGGCTGCTGCCAACATACTGACTCATCTCTAGCCACTTTAATAATGAAAAATTGATGTGATAAATGTATCACTAGCCACTTTAAACAATGCCACTTTATATAATGTTTACATACCCTACATTACTCTAATCTCATATACATCTCATATGTATATACTGTACTCTATACCATCTACTACATCTTGCCTATGCCGTTCGGCCATCGCTCATTCATATATTTGTATGTACATGTTCTTATTCATTCCTTTACACTTGTTTGTATAAGGTAGTTGTGTTGAAATTGTTAGGTTAGATTACTTGTTAGATATTACTGCATGGTCGGCACTAGAAGCACAAGCTTTTTGCTACACTTGCATTAACATATGCTAACCATGTGTATGTGACAAATCAAATTTGATTTGGCAAAAAAATGGGGCACATGAATACAGGGCTGGTAGAGGTGGTGATGGTAGGAGGGGGCCGGTAGTATTCAACCTCAGTGGTCAATCTGACTGGACTGTGTGGCAGAATATCATTAAAGAGAGTGTCTGTACCTGATTAACCACAGACACAACCGCCAGAGAAAGAGAGAGAATAATATATATAAATATTTGTTTATTTAACTAGGCGAGTCAGTTAAGATCAAACTCTTATTTACAATGACGGCCTACTTGGGCCAAACTCGGACGACGCTGGGCCAATTGTGCGCCGCCCTGTGGGACTCCCAATCACGGCTGGTTGTGACACAGCCTGGAATCAAACCAGGGTGTCTGTAGTGACACCTCTAGCACTAAGATACAGTGCCTTAGACCGCTGCCACTCTGGAGGAGAAGAAGCCAGGCTGAGAGAGAGAGGAGAGAAAGGAGAGCGAGAGAGAGAGGGGGGAGAGCGAGAGAGGAGAGAAAGAGAGAGCAGAGTCCCTGTCAGATGGAGATGGATTGATAATAACAGACTGATGCATCCTGCCTGTCAGCGAGCGAAAGCACACTCAGCTGTGAATAACACGCGTAATCACACCAGATAAAAGATAGAGAGAGGGAGAGATTAAGGGAGAGGGAAAGAAAGGAGGCACTTTTTTAGTTTCATTTTCACTCCATTCACACAAATGATGAGTCAGGCGCTGGTCAATAGAGTGAGAGTTGACATATAGAGAGAGTTTCACTCAGCATTCACATTTTCTGTTCAACTTCTTTGATTTGGCACTAAAACAGACCTCCTGTAGGAATATGAGAGGTTGTTCCAAATACAACTGTCTTTTCTGTTGACATAATGGGAGGAGGAGGGGGATTAATGGGTGGAAAGTATCACCCTGAGACAATTAACTGAAAGTAGCTAATGTTGTTGCCTATTTCCAGTGTTTGTTTTGTACTTTGAATTGCAAGATTAGAAGGGTTTATTGGGATTAAGTGTTTTCATTCAGTTTCACGTAATTAGTTCATTTGCTTTATACATCCACCATACACAGCCAAGTTCAACACAATTAAGCATGTGTGTGTGTGTGTGTGTGTGTGTGTGTGTGTGTGTGTGTGTGTGTGTGTGTGTGTGTGTGTGTGTGTGTGTGTGTGTGTGTGTGTGTGTGTGTGTGTGTGTGTGTGTGACAGACAGTGCATGTGTGAGTGGCATGCTAGCAGGCCACCTGATGGCCAAATTAAATTGCGTTGAAATTGGAATCAAAGTACGTTTGCTGGACAAATAATATCTTGTTCCCATGGTAACTCATCCTCACGGACAGGTCGGAGAGTGTTTTCATCAACAGAACATTAGGAGGTGATGACTGACGTGTATGACGGGGATGGGCTGAGGTAATTATCACTAATGTACTGGGTTTGGAGTCTTGTGGCTGTTTTCTAATCAGGAGCACAACAAGAAAGGCTGACTAGTATTCTCCCCAGATGAACCTCACACAGCATCGCTCCAGATTCAGCTGCTGGTGGGGGGGTTACAGCAGACTGGCTGGGTTGTGTAATGCAGTACCCCCCCCCCCCCCCCCTACCCCCGGGGTGTGTGTGTGTGTGTGTGTGTGTGTGTGTGTGTGTGTGTGTGTGTGTGTGTGTGTGTGTGTGTGTGTGTGTGTGCATGTGTGTGTGAGAGAGAGAGAGAGAGAGAGAGAGAGAGAGAGAGAGAGAGAGTAAGAACCCTGGGTGGAGCGAGCACTAAATGTTTACCCAGCACCTTCATTCACACAATCTCACAGAGGCACACACACCACTAACAAGCTAAAACAATAAGACCATGTTGACACTACATCAGAGATGTGTCCCCGAGTTACCCACCACCTACTATGTGATAAACAACATGAAAGAGCTCAGCAAAACTGACCAAGGCCTCCAAGCTCCTTGTATCTAAGGCAACGAGTTACTAAGGCGTTACCATGGCATCTAATATTTATTTATTCAGGTAAGAGTTTAAGGACTTCTATTATTAGAGTTTCTGTACACGCACTTAGAGGTTGGGTGTGGAAAGATTTCAACATTTGTCTAACACACACGCACACAGTAACCTAATGCATCCCTAACATAAAGGTAATGGTATATCTCCATGGTGAGAGACAGCATCAAGATAGCCAGGGTCAGATTTACCAGAGAACAACTGACAAGCCTTAAGCCTACCTCTCCACCATGCATCTCTTCTTTCTCTCCCTCTCTGTCTCTTTTTTCACATTAGTGGTCCGTGGCAAGACAGACTGGAAGAGAGACATTTTATACACACACACACACACACACACACACACACACACACACACACACACACACACACACACACACACACACACACACACACACACACACACACACACACACACACACACACACACACACACACACACACACACACACACACACACACACACACACAATCACAACAACTACCACTACCAGGAGGCACTGCTCAGCACTCACACACTGGAGCCAGGAATATGATGTCATTCTAACACAGAGACATATAGTCAACATCATTCAACATCATTCAAGATAAGAATAAGAGAGGCACAGACACAGGCTCGCGCCAGCTACAGTAGGGCACAGAGCCTCATCAGGTATAAATAACTATATGTACTGAATTCCACTGAGAAGGAGAGAGAGGAGAGAGAGAAAGAGAGAGGTATTAAAGGTAAGGAAGGGGTGATTAGAGAGAGAGAGAGTTAGAGAGAGAGAGAGGCAGAGAGAGAGAGACAGAGCGAGGGAGAGAAATAAAAAAACAGGCAGGGCAGAGAGAGAGATTAATGATGGGGTCTGGATAACTAAAAGCAGATCAATGATCTATGACTGACTGGTTTTAAAGACATCCCTCTGGCATTAGGCAAGCAGCATAGTACAACTATACGTGCGAGCGCGCGCACACACACACACACACACACACACACACCACACAGGGGCAAGACACAACACGTCTGACACAACCTCTCCCTGCTTGGCTCTTTTTCTGTAACACTACAGTCTGTTTACCTGGTGTTTATATCCACCCAAATGCCCCCCCCCCCCACACACACACACACAGCTCCTCATGTGGTGCTTGTCAAAGTCTGCCTATTAACCGTTGTCATATAAACACACACGCTAACAGCATGTGACTACAGTTCTGACTACGTTTAGACTGGAAACAGCTTGGAGACTGTAGTACCTTGAGACATACAGTCTCAGTCTTAGTCACACACGCACACACACACCCTACCTCTGTGACGTGGATGAGTGGGATGGTCGTGAAGTGCTTCTTCATCTCTCCTCGTCCTCAGGGTTAAGGGCCAGAGTGTGTGAAGTCAAAGTTCATTTCTACGAACTTCAGAAGACGCTCAGTGATCATCAAAGAGCTGGCAGCCTTTTAGAGGAACAGCCACTGTGGGAGGAGTGTGTGTGTGTGTGTGTGTGTGTGTGTGTGTGTGTGTGTGTGTGTGTGTGTGTGCGTGCGTGCGTGCGTGCGTGTGGTTTCCCTCTGGCTCTGGTGAAAACCCTTCCTTCCTGTCAGTGGTGATAAAGATGTGCCGTTACAAGGCCCGGCTCGGACCTCCCTTCCCAACACCCTAAAAATCCAAAGATACACTCCTACACACACACACACGCTCTGAGCCCGTTCCCTTCCGCACCAGGCACTACTGAACTGCTGTCAGTCCGCTGTCTTGTTCTGTCCTGTCCTGAGGTGCATTCAGCAGTCTTTTCTGTACTGTTCTGTTCTGCATGGTTCTGCCCTGTTCCTGAGTTCCTGAGGGGTTGGCAGAGTCGCCCTCATAAGGCAGTAATCAGCCCCCACCCCCCACCTGAGGTCTCTGATTCTTATCACCCTCCCTCCTTGGCCCGCCCGGGCACACTTCACCACGGCATTCATTTATTACCTCTGAGGCCAATCAGGAGTCAGCAACCAGAACAACAGGCTGAGAGGTAGTAGGGATGTCTGACAGGTTCGGAGAGGGAGGGAATACAGGACCTTCGTATACTGCTGTTGGGATAGAGTTGGTAAAGTTAGTGAAGTAGTCTCTCCCCCCTCCCCCTGCTCTGTCTCAGTGGTGAACACATTCAGACAGAGCCGTTAATCTGCACACCCCTAGATAACAGCCGGCCTGGGCCTCTGTGTGTGTGCGCGCGTGCGTGTGTGTGCGCGTGTGTGTGTGTGTGTGCGCGTGTGTGTGTGTGTGTGTGCATGTGTTTGTCTCTCAACGCAACTGGGCTCTGCTCCCACTGCCACACTTATTCAAATATACCCCCCAACTATCATTCACTAAGGCTAAGCCCATTTGTTTCTGAGAACCATTCAGTGTGTCTTTTTCACTCTCTTTCTCTCTCTGTCTCTCTGGGCCCATTAAGAGCTGTGACACACAGGGGAGGTGAACAGAATAGGGCCAGGGGTATTTTTACAGCACTGTGCTCAAGAGGAAGTCTAAAGGCCTGAAAACCCTACAAATAAATGTTTTGACGCCCCGCCCCCTCTGACCCATTAAACATCTACAGAGTCGGGAGGCTTGTCTTCCTGTCCAGGAAATACTACAGACTCATCATATGTCATCTCCAGAGGAATACAGATATGAATACGATATGGACAGAAGGAAGAACGGAAGAGACAAAATGAGGAGTGTGGGAGGAAGGAGAGTATAAGGGTGATAAGGAAATGTAGCAGAAACAGAGGGAGGGAAAAGAAAAGAGGGAGTTTGCTCAGAAGGGATAGAATGGGGACAGACAGACAGGTGGTGAGGTGAGGGATGAGGGTACCAGGGGGCAGAGGGGAGAGGGATGAGCCCTTATATTCCCTCTGGTGCTCAGCTGGCATCACCACCAACACAGCTGCCACCTCATTATACATACACACACACACAAATGGAGAGAGAGAGAGAGAGAGAGAGAGAGAGAGAGAGAGTTGCAGAGAGAAAATGGAGAGTGAGATGAGAGATGTGTTGAGTGTTCACTGACCTTATAATTAGCCACAAGGAAGTATCGCCATGGCAGTACAAGTCCTCTCACTTAAATCAGACGCCATTTTACTCCATTTACACAAATGACTCAGAGACAGTAGCTGAAACACCAGCGACACAGCCCTGATATCCTACACACACTAAACCTAACCAACTAAACATGGCAGACTTGTGTTACTTTACAGTAGGTTCCAATAAACCCTAAGCCCTTTATACTAATCCCTTAGACCTTAAGCACCAGGAGCTTCAACCCACTGAGAGACAGTGAAGTTGGAAACACATGTAAACACTCCAGTTAATTCGAACGCCTTTCAGTCACTGCGATAAAGCGCAGCCGCAAGGCGCCAAAAGATTACTCGGGTTCTTTATGAAATTGTCCCCCGGTCCCTGTCCTGGTGCCTATGTGACTGGCTTCCAAATGAATGCCGGCCGCATTCTAGTGAGAGGTAGCTGGATATATTTCAACACCTGGAACTGCTGACCTTTGGCAATGTTATTTCACATCAACAAAGACCTCCTCAACAACAGCCATTTACATGTTCAAAAGCCAAGTGCTCATGAATTTCGTTAGATGTAATTATGATATAGCTGAGGTGTGAGTGGAATGCCGACTATATCAGGGGAAACAGTGACCCCAGGTGGATGGATCAGTCATTACCGGTCTTCCTGACATTGACAGATGGGAAAATGGTGTGGCACCTTTCCAATAACTCTTTAAAGACACAGTGCAGTCAAAAATGTGATTTTTCTGTGTTTTATATATATTTTCACACCGTGAGGTTGGAATAATACTGTGAAACTGTGAAAATTATGATAATTTTAGTGTAAGAGCTGAAATTTCAGCCTGCTTTGGTGGGATGCAGTTTTGGCCTGCCTGGTGACATCTCCAGTTCGTAAATGAGTTAATAGACCAATAAGAACTATAGTTCCAAACCTCTCTGCCGATAACAGCTAGTTTAAATAGTTCCCCTCCCAACTCAGACCACTCCTAGGGAGTCCTAGCAAAATTCTTGTTAGAGATATTGATCTTTGCTAAGAAGCTATTTGTCATGTTTCTGGTCACAGGTTCAGGAATGGCTGAAAACCCACAACATTTATCTCAAATGAACACTGTTGGGAGATTTAGAAAACCATCGCCAATCAATCAACAATATAATAATACTTTTAGTAAAAATATTTATCTTACAATACTATGCGATTAGACAGGTTCAGAATTCATGTGAAACATCACAGCACAGTTAAAAAACATATGGCACATGGAAATCATAAGAGGGCGGTTTACGGAGATAGGTGGGATGGACTGAGAGTAGCTGAGGGGTGGGGTTAGGGAGATAGGTGGGAAGGGCTGAGAGTAGCTGAAGGGTGGGGTTAGGGAGAAAGCTGGGATGGACTGAGAGTAGCTGAGGGGTGGGGTTAGGGAGATAGGTGGGAAGGACTGAGAGTAGCTGAAGGGTGGGGTTAGGGAGAAAGCTGGGATGGACTGAGAGTAGCTGAGGGGTGGGGTTAGGGAGATAGGTGGGATGGACTGAGAGTAGCTGAAGGGTGGGGTTAGGGAGAAAGCTGGGATGGACTGAGAGTAGCTGAGGGGTGGGGTTAGGGAGATAGGTGGGATGGACTGAGAGTAGCTGAGGGGTGGGGTTAGGGAGATAGGTGGGATGGACTGAGAGTAGCTGAGGGGTGGGGTTAGGGAGATAGCTGGGATGGACTGAGAGTAGCTGAGGGGTGGGGTTAGGGAGATAGGTGGGATGGACTGAGTAGCTGAGGGGTGGGGTTAGGGAGATAGCTGGGATGGACTGAGAGTAGCTGAGGGGTGGGGTTAGGGAGATAGGTTGGATGGACTGAGTAGCTGAGGGGTGGGGTTAGGGAGATAGCTGGGATGGACTGAGAGTAGCTGAGGGGTGGGTTTAAAAGATCATGTTATATAATATGTAAAATGTGTGTATGAATACAACAAAATAAAAAGCTGTAAAAACAAAAGTTATTTTTGTCCTCTGAAGAGGGGGAACGGTGGATGGGCCCCCCCACAAAAAAAGTATACTTTTTTTATCTAAGAAAATCAGCTATTTTTGTTTATTTTTAAACATTTTAATAGAAAACAATCACAGTATGGTACTTAATTGTTACCCAGAAATTATGTTACATTGAGATAAGAAAAAAAAGAAGGCTGCATTGGACCTTAAACATGCATCCTTCCTTCCTCTCTCCCTTGGAGTAACCACTGACCACTAACACAATTGGGACAGTGGCTATTTATGAGGGTTTCACCTGTCCAGCCATGTAATTTCATTTCAGTGAGGGGGCATTTAAAATAGATTCAAACAGCCATATAAAAGGATAGAGAGACTGACCTCATCCTCTGCCTCCTCACTGACCCCACGGCCAAATAGCGTTGACAGCGTAAACCTTCTCATCTAACAGCCCAGACCGCTGGAAGCAAAGGCAGCATTAGCATACCAATAAACCCTGAGTAACCAAGCTTCTGAAAATATGAATGTCCTTACTAAGGTACAGACTACAGTAGAATAGCTATTATGATGCCTACAAGTAGATCAACTCTGCAATTTTTTCAGTGTAGAAGAATATCTACATAAACACTATATGAAAAGATTCACCAGGGACGAATACAGTATTCTGCACCAACAAGGATAGTCAAACTATGGTCTTAACTTCACATTTACAGTAGAGAATTGTCTTCCAACTGACAGATTGGTACTGGATTGAGAAACACTGCTCTTATATATTGCAAATGGCTTTGATATAACTAATACCTTCAGTCAATAGTCAAGAATGGGCCACAAGCCGAGAAGAGTTAACTCACCTCTCATAGCACAGCAGAGTCCCCGAGAGGACAGAGGGACTGGAGCTGGGAGTGTCTGCCTGTATGAATGTGACAACACCCTGCCCACAATATCACCCTGATGTGATAGCCAGTCAGCACAGACATGCTCCTAGTACCCCCATGTGAAATATTGCAGCCTTTTCTCAGCTCAGCAATATCCTGCTGTCTGCAACACACACACAAATCAGACCATCTAACACCCTCAGAGAAACTCAGAAAAATATTACCTCATAATCTGCACCTCTACAATGGTCCAGTCTAAGTCAGTCTTAAAAAACCTCTCAAACAAACTCATGTTGCTAACATTTTTATCCCAGACTCGTGGAGAGCTGGTCATTAGTCAGCCAACTAGTCACTAGTGACATAACAGCCCACAGTTTCACACAAAAGGACTGAGCAATCACCAGTGTCCATATAGATTACATTTTATTTAGAAGCAAAGAAAGGAAGGAAGCAAGGAAATCACACTAATTTACAGAACAAGGTCATGGGTCAGAAGTTGAAGGTCAGGTCAGGTCACAGCAGGGTCACTGAGCCTTTGGGGGCACCCACTCGTGGATCTTCTTGCGGGTGGTGGAGTAGGGCACGTACGCCTGGGCCGAACCACTCACGTTGAACTGGTGGACCTCCGCCAGGAACTTCTTAGGTGTAGGGGGGTGTGTGGTGGGAGGGTTGTCTGTCATACAGTGGAGCCAGCGATGCCTGAGGAGATTTAAGATTGGGAGTTAGAATCAGGTACTCATTTAATCAATAGGCTAGTTCATCAATAGAAGGTTCGTAGACGGTAAAAACACAATTAAGACACCAGTACATCAACTCAATAAGTTCCACCCAGATCTGTTACAATTCCATATTGAGGCCAGCAATTTTACTATAAAGGCCAGTATCTCCAACATGGCAATGGCCAAGTCACTGCGCTAGAGGCAACACCACCTGTGTCAAACCAAGTGAGATGCATTTACCATTCAGCGGGCACCATGCTGCCATCCACCTCCCACATGGTGTTCTTTCCATTCATCTCCGTGGTGTAGATCACCCAACGGTGACGACCTGACAAGGAGAGGTGTTACTCTGAGTACACTACAGGTCTTTGAACAGCCCTCTCTACTACACTTTTCTACTACTTGATTTCCCCACAGGCTGACCAATCAACTCATATGTAAAATATAACATTTGCGGACTACATTCAGAGATATGATAATTGTCACTGCAGTACATAGCCGAAGGCCATTACTGGTCATGTGAGCTGAGGTTTCGGTCTGTTCAACCTTACCAAAAAAGTAGCGTGTGTCCTCAAAGTACTTGTTCCCATACTTGTCCACGCCAATCAGCGCTCCCGTTTTCACATCATTTGCCCTGTAACAAAAACATAGTCTAGCTGACTAGTCCATTAGCCCATCCACTAGCACTATGTCTAATTTGTCAAACCGGAGACAGGTCAGAGATCACATAATCAAGTAGCCTTAAAACAGCCTTTAAAACAGAGCAGTGAGTCCGTTTGTTTGTTTACTACAGCAGTTAACTAAGTAGGTAGTTAGTGCTAGCAGGTCGACTGGGGACACACTTATTTATCTCGAGTAAACGCATTGAAAGTGACAACCACCTCTATAGAATACAAAACACCTTATATCGCTCTTATACTGACCTGAATAACTGAACAAATAAGCCTTTCACACCACCGTGACCTCCTAACTGTCCCAAAGCCCTTCGAACGACATGTATATACTCCGCCATTTTTAGACGGGACTGATTTGGGTAACGGACACTGTTGTACTTTCCGGCTGAAACGCTTCCCGGTCCACAATAGTTCCGTCAGTGATTTCAAGTCTAACAGTAGTTAGTCAATGAACAGCATTTCAAGCAGTTTCATGCGCTGTTTCTCTTCTGTTCTGTGATGACAGTAAAATCAGTAAAGTAAACCGTAGTTAGAAAATGTTACCACCTAACTGTACATTTTGAAGTGTCTCAATATTAGAAACCATTTGATGACAAGCCGGGTAACCTATTGTAAAAAAATAAAAAATAAAATGTTTAAATAATAACGTCACCATGATAACAGTCTTGTCTCAAGTGTCTCTTACTTATGAGCAAAATGTGACGACTATATTATAGAAAAATTCAAGAAGCTAACTGTCCTGTTTCAAGTATCTTTAGAAGCTAAATGTAACGACATGCTGCTTAGTTATAATAAAATGCTCCCAAAATATGGATAATAGTAATACATTTAAAACGTATTTTCATACAGTGTCTTCAGAAATGATTCACACCCCTTGACTTTTTCCACATGTTGTTGTGTTACAGATGTTGTGTCACTGGCCTACCCACAATACACCACAATGTGAAAGTGGAATTATGTTTTTAGAAATTTGTTCACATTGAAATGTCTGTGTCAATAAGTATTCAACCCCTTTGTTATGGCAAGCCTAAGTTCAGGAGTAAAATTGTGCTTAACAAGTCACATAATAAGTTGCATGGACTCAATCTGTGTGCAATAATAGTGTTTAACATGATTTTTTAATGACTACCTCATCTCAGTACCCCACACGGTCCCTCAATCGAGCAGTGAATTTCAAACACAGAATTAACCACAAAGTCCAGGGAGGTTTTCCAATGCCTCGCAAAGAAGGGCACCTATTGGTAGATGGGTATAAATAAAATAAAAAAGCAGACATTGAATACCCATTGAACATGGTGTAGTTATGAATTACACTTTGGATGGTGTATCAATACACCCAGGCACGACAAAGATACTGTTGTTTGCAATAAGACACTAAAGTAAAACTGCAGAAAATTTGGCAAAGAAACTTTATGTTATGAATACAAAGCGTTATGTTAACACGTTAACGTTAACACAAAACATAATTGAGTAGCACTCTTCATATTTTCAAGCATGACGGTGGCTACAGCATGTTATGGGTATACATGTCATCGGCAAAGAAATAGAATAGAGCCAAGCACAGGCACAATCCTAGAGGAAAACATGGTTCAGTCTGTTTTCCAACAGAAACTGGGAGACAAATTCACCTTTCAGCAGGACAATAACCTAAAAGACAAGTTGCTTACCAATAAGACATTGAATGTTCCTGAGTGGCCTAGTTACAGTTTTGACTTAAACCGGCTTGATAATCTATGGCAAGACTTGAAAATGGCTGTCTAGCAATGATCAACAACCAACTTGACAGAGCTTGAAGAATTTTAAAAAGAATAATGTGCAAATATTGTACAACCTAGGTGTGCAAAGCTCTTGGAGACGTACCCAGAAAGACTTACAGCTGTAATCGCTGCCAAAGGTGATTCTAATATGTATTGACTCAGGGGTGTGAATACACATGTAAATGCAATATTTCTGTATTTCATTTTAAATACATTTCCCAACATTTCTAAAAACGTTTTCACTTTATCGTTATGGGTATTGTGTGTAGATGAATGAGAGAAACAAAATCTATTTCCTCAATTTAGTTCCTATTAGTTCCACCACCCACACATGCAATGACATCTCCTGGTTTCAATGATGTTTCTAGACACAATATCTCTCTCTTCATCACTCAATACCTAGGTTTACCTCCACTGTATTCACATCCTACCATACCTTTGTCTGTACATTATACCTTGATGCTATTTTATCGCCCCCAGAAACCTCCTTTTACTCTCTGTTCCAGACGTTCTAGATGACCAATTCTTATTGCTTTTAGCCGCACCCTTATCGTACTCCTCCTCTGTTCCTCTGGTGATATAGAGGTGAATCCAGGCCCTGCAGTGCCTAGCTCCACTCCTATTCCCCAGGCGCTCTCTTTTGACGCCTTCTGTAACCGTAATAGCCTTGGTTTCATGCATGTTAACATTAGAAGCCTCCTCCCTAAGTTTGTTCTATTCACTGCTTTAGCACACTCTGCCAACCTGGATGTTCTAGCTGTGTCTGAATCCTGGCTTAGGAAGACCACCAAAAATTCAGACATTTTAATTCCAAACTACAACATTTTCAGACAAGATAGAACTGCCAAAGGGGGCGGTGTTGCGATCTACTGCAAAGATAGCCTGCAGAGTTCTGTCGTACTATCCAGGTCTGTACCCAAACAATTTGAACTTCTACTTTTAAAAATCCACCTCTCTAAAAACAAGTCTCTCACCGTTGCCGCCTGCTATAGACCACCCTCTGCCCCCAGCTGTGCTCTGGACACCATATGCGAACTGATTGCCCCCCATCTATCTTCAGAGCTCGTGAGCTAGGCGACCTAAACTGGAACATGCTTAACACCCCAGCCATCCTACAATTTAAACTTGATGCCCTCAATCTCACACAAATTATCAATGAACCTACCAGGTACCTCCCCAAAGCCTTAAACACGGGCACCCTCATAGATATCATCCTAACCAACTTGCCCTCTAAATACACCTCTTCTGTCTTCAACCAAGATCTCAGCGATCACTGCCTCATTGCCTGCATCCGTAATGGGTCAGCGGTCAAACGACCTCCACTCATCACTGTAAAACGCTCCCTGAAACACTTCAGCGAGCAGGCCTTTCTAATCGACCTGGCCGGGGTATCCTGGAAGGATATTGATCTCATCCCGTCAGTAGAGGATGCCTGGATAGTTTTTTAAATGCCTTCCTAACCATCTTAAATAAACATGCCCCATTCAATAAATTTAGAACCAGGAACAGATATAGCCCTTGGTTCTCCCCAGACCTGACTGCCCTTAACCAACACAAAAACATCCAATGGCGTTCTGCATTAGCATCAAACAGCCCCCGTGATATGCAGCTGTTCAGGGAAGCTAGAAACCATTATACACAGGCAGTTAGAAAAGCCAAGGCTAGCTTTTTCAAGCAGAAATTTGCTTCCTGCAACACTAACTCAAAAAAGTTCTGGGACACTGTAAAGTCCATGGAGAATAAGAACACCTCCTCCCAGCTGCCCACTGCACTGAAGATAGGAAACACTGTCACCACTGATAAATCCACCATAATTGAGAATTTCAATAAGCATTTTTCTACGGCTGGCCATGCTTTCCACCTGGCTACTCCTACCCCGGTCAACAGCACTGCACCCCCCACAGCAACTCGCCCAAGCCTTCCCCATTTCTCCTTCTCCCAAATCCGTTCAGCTGATGTTCTGAAAGAGCTGCAAAATCTACAACCCCTACAAATCAGCCGGGCTAGACAATCTGGACCCTTTCTTTCTAAAATTATCTGCCGAAATTGTTGCCACCCCTATTACTAGCCTGTTCAACCTCTCTTTCGTGTCGTCTGAGATTCCCAAAGATTGGAAAGCAGCTGCGGTCATCCCCCTCTTCAAAGGGGGGGACACTCTTGACCCAAACTGCTACAGACCTATATCTATCCTACCATGCCTTTCTAAGGTCTTTGAAAGCCAAGTCAACAAACAGATTACCGACCATTTCGAATCTCACCATACCTTCTCTGCTATGCAATCTGGTTTCAGAGCTGGTCATGGGTGCACCTCAGCCACGCTCAAGGTCCTAAACGATATCTTAACCGCCATCGATAAGAAACATTACTGTGCAGCCGCATTCATTGATCTGGCCAAGGCTTTCGACTCTGTCAATCACCACATCCTCATCGGCAGACTCGACAGCCTTGGTTTCTTAAATGATTGCCTCGCCTGATTCACCAACTACTTCTCTGATAGAGTTCAGTGTGTCAAATCGGAGGGTCTGCTGTCCGGACCTCTGGCAGTCTCTATGGGGGCGCCACAGGGTTCAATTCTTGGACCGACTCTCTTCTCTGTATACATCAATGAGGTCGCTCTTGCTGCTGGTGAGTCTCTGATCCACCTCTACGCAGACGACACCATTCTGTATACTTCTGGCCCTTCTTTGGACACTGTGTTAACAACCCTCCAGGAAAGCTTCAATGCCATACAACTCTCCTTCCGTGGCCTCCAATTGAGAGTATATTTCTCTAGTCACCCCCAAAACCAATTCTTTCTTTGGCCGCCTCTCCTTCCAGTTCTCTGCTGCCAATGACTGGAACGAACTACAAAAATCTCTGAAACTGGAAACACTTATCTCCCTCACTAGCTTTAAGCACCAACTGTCAGAGCAGCCTACAGATTACTGCACCTGTACATAGTCCACCTATAATTTAGCCCAAACAACTACCTCTTTCCCTACTGTATTTAATTAATTAATTAATTTTGCTCCTTTGCACCCCATAATTTTTATTTCTACTTTGCACATTCTTCCATTGCAAATCTACCATTCCAGTGTTTTACTTGCTATATTGTATTTACTTTGCCACCATGGCCTTTTTTTTGCCTTTACCTCCCTTCTCACCTCATTTGCTCACATCGTATATAGACTTGTTTATACTGTATTATTGACTGTATGTTTGTTTTACTCCATGTGTCGTTGTATGTGTCGAACTGCTTTGCTTTATCTTGGCCAGGTCGCAATTGTAAATGAGAACTTGTTCTCAACTTGCTTACCTGGTTAAATAAAGGTGAAATAAAATGTTTAAAAAATTTAAAAAATTGAATTCAGGCTGTAACACAACAAAATGTGGAATAAGTCAAGGGGTATGAATACTTTCTGAAGGCACTGTACATATGCAGAATTATCTTATTCAGAGGAAGAAAGGAGCTGAGTAAACCCACAGAGAGTGAACGTTGGAGTTGTGGGTAAATATGAGTCATATTTTGAAATACTCTTATCTCCCTCAACACAGTGCTTTGATCACTGAGCTCAAAGCAGAAATAAGACATCCGAGGAAGACTTCTTTATCAGTGTCAAACTTAAACACACACACACACACACACTCGCGCCTCAAACACACACACACACATGCAAAGAATCCACACCCACAAAGAAATGCCTGCACCCACACATCAATCAGCACTATGCAATAAAATAACTCAGTGACAGTAATCTGAGGCTGAAAGATGTATTAACTCCCTCATCCCTTGATGTCTCAAAGCATGAAATTAGGCCAAGATGCAAAGTCACTTTCAGAGGTTTTATTAAAAAGTGGTGCCTGACAGTTCTGCAGAAATATTATTTACAGACGAGACACGATGGTTCTCTAGTGATTGTGTTTAAGGATGGAGGGACATTTAGTCACTGTAAAATATGATCTGTTTTGAGTTATCCCTAATGCTTCTCTGCGTTATAAACTTCATTTCCCATAAGGCCAACTGCCACAATGGTGTAGTAGTGCAACCTGATTAGTACATTTGAAGTACTAAATGTAAACTCAAAACAATTTTCAATTTAAATACATAATGGATATTTACACTGTTAAATGTCAGATGGGCCGGCCAAAGTAGTCACTGTGATAATATAATATCCTAATTCAAATGAATAATTAATGAAACAATGCACCACATAATGAAATAACGTTTTCTGTATCTATATTATTACAAGATAATTGAGCATATTTAAGGCACTGTCTGGATGTTGCTTTATTGCTAGTGAGCATTTCCTAAGGGATACATTTCATTCTCCATTCCATGTCTAGCTCAAAAGACAAACATTCTTTTGTAATCTGTCCACTTTAAATTATTCAATAAAAAAATTATACAAATGAGGCCTGGATTAAAAGATTCCTCCTAATGAATCCAACAAGTCTGTTGTGGCAGTTTAAAACAAACTAGTGAGGCATTGTTACAACACGTGCTTTTACAACCATCATGGCATACAATACAAAAGGTAGCTACTACTTATTACAAAAGTGACAAAGATAGTATCCGTTATCAAATAAATCATATTTCTAAAATCGCATAATTATGGACAGTGAGAAATGTACAGTTCTATATAAATATTATCTCTTGACTTTTAGAAGAAAAGGTATATTTTACTCTCCCAATTCTACATATTACCCAACCACCGCTTCTGAGTCTAGCATATACTCTTTAAAAATGCATTTGTTCTATAGGCTGTGTAGTAAAATATTGACATTATGCCATTTCCAGTTTTATCCAGTATACTGCATTATACATGTGGTAGATGTACTGAGTTAAGCCTAACAGAGAATAACAATATAAACCGACCCCTGTAATCTTGCTATATTTCTAAGGAGCAAAATGCTCATCTCCTGTGTCTCTGTGGCACCCTGTTTTTTTCACAGTTCAATCCAACCACTGGCAGTGCACCAGAGAAGCTTCCCTACTCAGAGAGAACCCACTGCTTTCTCACCCTTCTTTGTAACTGGTATCCATCCCATCATGCAAGGTTCCCACTCTAATCATCATTCCAATTTCCATAATTCATCAATATTTGAGTTTAAACTTTTCTTACAATACGTTACCCCCCCCCCCCCCCAAAAAAAAAAATGTAACAAAATCCTTTAACTTTTCAAGGATAATGTAAATCAATTTAAATCAAATCCTTTTCAATGACTTTCAAGGCTTTTTGTGGACCGTGGGAACCCCTGTATAAGGTAGCAGGTTGTCCACAGACAATAATTCTGTTAACACTTCCACACACACACGCTTCAGGACATGACCTTTGACCCACAGCTGTGACACATAACATTTCCATCTAAGATCAAGAGCAGATAGATATGCAGCCTGTGAGGCTCAACATGCCCATAACCGCAGAGCTCCACTGGAAGCATAGTAGTTTTACCAAGGTCAAACTTTCAACGGATCCCAACATTTACAATGAATGTAATGTAGAGCTGACACAAAGCCCATATTTTCACTAGAAAGACAATGATGTCTGTTCTTCACACCACTGGGACTCTGGGGTCTCCTGGCAGGCAGCCGGACCGGTTCATCAGGGCTCGGGGTGTGGGGAGTGCTTCCTGAGCTGCTGACCCCTGACATGTGTCTAGAGGTCAAGGATCAAAAGGTGTCCGTGTCCACTGGCTCCAGGGGAAGGACATGAGCTGACTGGTTTAGGTGTTAAAGAATCATGGCCTCCTGGAAAGCCTCTATCCACCTGAGAGAAAATTGAGAAACACAACATGAACTTTATTGCAATGACAGCTGGGGGAAAAAAACAAACTCATCAATAAACGTTATATTGATAAAATAACTATATGAATGCTTTCACCCTCCCACGCTCTGGTGTTACAGCGTGGTCCCCTCCTGATTGATGGATACTCTATTGATCCCTAAGCCAAAGGGAATTTCCATTACCTCTGTGCAGTGGGGATGTCGTCAGCCTTAAAGATATAGAACAGGGTGTTTTTGTGGTACAGTTTAAACTGCAGCTTCTGGAAAGGGCCACACTTCTCCTCCCGCAGGAAGAATCCTAGCAGAGGCTGGCTCTCTAGAGCAGCTACGTCCTGGAGAGAGGGAGAGAGGTACACATGTCACACACACACACACACACACACACACACACACACACACACACACACACACACACACACACACACACACAGGCACAAACGTGTGTTTGTGACTAGAGTGGCGTAGGTGTGTTACCTCGCTGGCGGCGTAGGTGTACAGGACTTTGTTCTTGATGACGAACCATAGCCTCTTCCATTGCTTCTTGTTGCCCTTCGACCTCTGTAGGTAGCCACTCATGGAGGAGTTCTCTGTGTTTGCAGACACCTCTTTGAGGGCAGCTGGGATCTTCTTCTGTTTCCTGGAGAAAGAGAATCCCCCAGATCTGGCAGTAGGAGACAGCGCCCCAGAAGCAACACGGTCACCTAGGAAACACACGAACACAAAGCACCCTCTGACATACATAATGAATTCACAATAACAAACAACACAGGGTTTAAATCATTACTTAACTTCAATTCATTCCATCTTTAATATTTGAAATAGCTAAATGACTTTAATATTTCATATGTATTCATGTAAAAGACGCATACTGTTCTCCTGTAGCTTGACGAAGCAGTGGTCACACACACGAGCCGGCTGGTTCTTCAAGTACTCTAGATAGAACTTATTGGACGAGCACGTCTGACACACCACCTGCAATACACACACAGTGAGTGAGAAAACCACTACACACACACACACGTATGCACACACACACACACACATCCTACTGAGTATAGTGGTGAACCATTGTAAACTAGGGCCCTTGTCCCTTCCTTACCTTCCCGCAGGCTCGGCAGTGGTGGCGTCTCCAGGTGAGGGTGAACTCACAGGTACAGACCATACACATGGTGGCCCTCAGGTCTGGGATCCAGATAGGGGCCTTAGAACCCAGCGGGGCCCCACTGTCACACACGCCATCAGCCTACACAGAGAGAGACGGTTATAGCCATAACAAGTGGATTGTAGCAAAATTATACTGACGATGGTAACAGTGGGATCTGAGTGTTCCCATATTCAGTCAGTCGAATGGGCTGGAACTATACATGTTACAAGCACTCTCTCACACACACACACACACACACACACACACAGCCTCACCTCCTCCTGACACACACACTGCCTCACCTCCTCCTGACACACACACTGCCTCACCTCCTCCTGACACACACACTGCCTCACCTCCTCCTGACACACACACTGCCTCACCTACTCCTGACTCACACACTGCCTCACCTCCTCCTGACTCACACACTGCCTCACCTCCTCCTGACTCACACACTGCCTCACCTCCTCCTGACACACACACTGCCTCACCTCCTCCTGACACACACACTGCCTCACCTCCTCCTGACACACACACTGCCTCACCTCCTCCTGACTCCGGCTGGAGATGAAGGTGATCTTCTTCCTGGTGTGGTCATCTATCGCCGTGGCGATGGCCGCCAGCCACTCATCTCTCTCTGTGGCCGAGCTGCCAGGCAGAAACAACAACAGAAGCCTTTGTAACCAATCAAAAGCTATTACAATGGTCCCCACAACCAATTAGAAGGGTGACTCATCAGAATGTCCATAATGTTAGGCGCCACGTTCAGGTGTTCAGGTGTGTCGGTGACCGGGTTCTCACCTGGCAGACAGGATGAAGGAACGCTCCACACTCTCAATGTTCAGTTCATTTTGATACGCCTCCTGACTGGGCTTACTCACCTGAACACAATAAACACATGTTTTCGATGAGACTTCAGAAGAGTATTGTTCAGGGTAAATGTGTGTTCAGCCCTGCCTGTACTCACCTTCATGCCCGCCAGAGAAAGCATGCTGTTGAGTTTATACTGACCAGACTGAACTGGAGTGGTGTACAGAAGAGTGTCATTGAACTAGAGAGACAGATACACACGCCACATCAACATACAGATACTGGGGGGGGGGTAATGTTCTGGTCTACAGACCGTGTTGGAACTGTAACGGGTCAGGTATCACACTGAGACCTCCACTACCCCCGGGGGCATCAGTCAGTACTCACCAGGAAGAACATCCGTGGCTGCATGACCTTCCTGGACAGCTTCATCAGAGTGCCCTCCTTAAGAAACACCTGGGGACAAGAGGTGATCACAACAGATGAGATCACAGGTGTGTGTGTGTGTGTGTGTGTGTGTGTGTGTGCGCGTGTCATAGTGCTGGACACTCACCCTGCCTGGCTGAACAATCTCATGCTGTCCGTTCAGACTGTACTGAATGTGCATCAGCTTCTGAAAGTTATCCTGAAAGATAAGAGACACACCGGGGTCAGAGGAAATGCAATGGGATGCCTTTGGCCGAATTCTCATGAGGATGGACATGGTGTGACGTCTCACCCCTTGTTTCATGATGTCGTTGGCATGGTTGGCCACCTCCTTCACTATGCCCAGAGCAGCTGTAAGGTCAACATGATTAACATGCCGTGAGAGTGTCTGTGAGAGAGAAATGGCATCTCACCGGACATTGTCACACACAGCCTGATCAACATTGTTCCACTCACCCTGCGTGTCTTTGTAGTCAGACGAGTCCTCAGGAAGGTTCTTCAGATAATCTGTAGAAGAGCAGGAAGTTACATCAGTCCCAGATCACACTAAATCATGCTACATATATAAGCAGTTTATACATGTGGAGAACTGTGTCTGCTGTTACACTCTGTGTCCTCTAGGTGGCAGAGTGCTGCCGGTGCACTAAATAGTGCAGGCTCCATGGGATGCCGTAGCACAATAGCCACGGGAAGTAGGGGTGACGAGGGTGATACAACACCCCCTGAAAAAATATACACAAAATAATACAAAACTAGTGCACTGGGCCTCTACTAGTATTAGTGGGCCCATATAGACCTCTGTAGCACAGGCCCATATAGACTGTAGCACAGGCCCATATAGACCTCTGTAGCATGGGCTTATATAGACCTCTGTAGCACGGGCCCATATAGACCTCTGTAGCACAGGCCCATATAGACTGTAGCACGGGCCCATATAGACCTCTGTAGCACGGACCCATATAGACTGTAGCATGGGCCCATATAGACCTCTGTAGCATGGGCCCATATAGACCTCTGTAGCACGGGCCCATATAGAACTCTGAAGCACGGGCCCATATAGACCTCTGTAGCACGGGCCCATATAGACCTCTGTAGCACGGGCCCATATAGACCTCTGTAGCATGGGCCCATATAGACCTCTATAGCATGGGCCCATATAGACCTCTGTAGCACGGACCCATATAGACTGTAGCACGGGCCCATATAGACCTCTGTAGCACGGGCCCAAAAAATGTTTCAGCATCTCTGCTTTGGGAAAAAAAAGGTACTTGTATACCTTGATTGAATTTGATTAAGAACAGTATATTGCAGGATACAGTAGTTGGAATTGTCCCTTTCTCTGCTATAGTCATTCTAAGGGAATCCAGAAAGAACAAAACCCTGTCCCTTTCTCTGCTATAGTCATTCTAAGGGAATCCAGAAAGAACAAAACCCTGTCCCTTTCTCTGCTATAGTCATTCTAAGGGAATCCAGAAAGAACAAAACCCTGTCCCTTTCTCTGCTATAGTCATTCTAAGGGAATCTAGAAAGAACACAACTCTGTCCTCAAACACTTACATCAAAAGGTGCAAAGTTATGAGCAAAGACACAAAACATCCACATCAAATTAAATAGTTTTCTTGATCAAATAACATGGTAAACAACCTCTTTTTATGCAGTATTAATTTACCATCCTTACAAAACACTTAATGGAAATGGACATTACTGTATTGTACATAGGCTGATCATCTTGGTTTGTACCTGTAGACTTTCTATCACCATGAAGGAAAACAATGTACAATACAGTAATTAAGTACATTGATAAATGAAGTGGTTGGTGATGATGTGTTGTGATGATGTGATGACGTGATGACGTGATATGATGATGTGATGTGTTGTGATGATGTCATGATGTGATGTCATGATGTGTTGTGATGATGTCATGATGTGTTGTGATGTCTTGATGATGTGATGTGATGATGTGTTGTGATGATGTGTTGATGTGATGTCATGATGTGATGATGTGTTGTGATGATGTGGCTCAGCAGGTAGAGCATGGTGCTTGCAATGCCAGGGTTGTGGGTTTGATTGAAAATGTATGAGCTCACTACTGTAAGTTGCTCTGGATAAGAGCGTCTACTAAAATGGAAAAGGAATGAATCCACCATTTCAGTTTTCGCACTTGCAAAGTATTTCGAGAAACTGTAAAACTGTATATCAAGCAAGTATTTTTCTACTCCAGAAGTATTATAATACTAACTCAAGTAGTATCATACTAACAGACTCAAGTTACAAATGCTGGTAAAAGTCAAATACATGTAGTTTAAAAATAAAAAAATCACAAAAGCAGTGCACTGGGCCTTTCCTAGTCCTGTATCAGCAGACTGATAAAGCAGTGCACTGGGCCTTTCCTAGTCCTGTATCAGCAGACTGATATAGCAGTGCACTGGGCCTTTCCTAGTCCTGTATCAGCAGACTGATATAGCAGTGCACTGGGCCTTTCCTAGTCCTGTATCAGCAGACTGATAAAGCAGTGCACTGGGCCTTTCCTAGTCCTGTATCAGCAGACTGATATAGCAGTGCACTGGGCCTTTCCTAGTCCTGTATCAGCAGACTGATATAGCAGTGCACTGGGCCTTTCCTAGTCCTGTATCAGCAGACTGATATAGCAGTGCACTGGGCCTTTCCTAGTCCTGTATCAGCAGACTGATATAGCAGTGCACTGGGCCTTTCCTAGTCCTGTATCAGCAGACTGATATAGCAGTGCACTGGGCCTTTCCTAGTCCTGTATCAGCAGACTGATATAGCAGTGCACTGGGCCTTTCCTAGATATAGTCCTGTATCAGCAGACTGATATAGCAGTGCACTGGGCCTTTCCTAGTCCTGTATCAGCAGACTGATATAGCAGTGCACTGGGCCTTTCCTAGTCCTGTATCAGCAGACTGATATAGCAGTGCACTGGGCCTTTCCTAGTCCTGTATCAGCAGACTGATATAGCAGTGCACTGGGCCTTTCCTAGTCCTGTATCAGCAGACTGATATAGCAGTGCACTGGGCCTTTCCTAGCAGTGCACTGGGCCTGGGCCTTTCCTAGTCCTGTATCAGCAGACTGATATAGCAGTGCACTGGGCCTTTCCTAGTCCTGTATCAGCAGACTGATATAGCAGTGCACTGGGCCTTTCCTAGTCCTGTATCAGCAGACTGATATAGCAGTGCACTGGGCCTTTCCTAGTCCTGTATCAGCAGACTGATATAGCAGTGCACTGGGCCTTTCCTAGTCCTGTATCAGCAGACTGATATAGCAGTGCACTGGGCCTGCCTGTATCAGCAGACTGATATAGCAGTGCACTGGGCCTTTCCTAGTCCTGTATCAGCAGACTGATATAGCAGTGTATCAGCTGGCAGCCTTTTCCTAGTCCTGTATCAGCAGACTGATAAAGCAGTGCAGCAGTCCTGTATCACAGACTGATATAGGCACTTTCCTAGTCCTGTATCAGCAGACTGATATAGCAGTGCACTGGGCCTTTCCTAGTCCTGTATCAGCAGACTGATATAGCAGTGCACTGGGCCTTTCCTAGTCCTGTATCAGCAGACTGATATAGCAGTGCACTGGGCCTTTCCTAGTCCTGTATCAGCAGACTGATATAGCAGTGCACTGGGCCTTTCCTAGTCCTGTATCAGCAGACTGATATAGCAGTGCACTGGGCCTTTCCTAGTCCTGTATCAGCAGACTGATATAGCAGTGCACTGGGCCTTTCCTAGTCCTGTATCAGCAGACTGATAACCCCCCTGCATTTCCAGCAACCCCCCCCCCCCCCTAGTCCTGTATCAGCAGACTGCAGTGCACTGATATAGCAGTGCACTGGGCCTTTCCTAGTCCTGTATCAGCAGACTGATAACCCCCCTAGCAGTGCACTGGGCCTTTCCTAGTCCTGTATCAGCAGACTGATATAGCAGTGCACTGGGCCTTTCCTAGTCCTGTATCAGCAGACGGATATAAACTCTTCAGCACAGCATTTAACCCCCCTGCAGCAGGCAGTGCACTTTCCTAGTCCTGTATCAGCAGACTGATATAGCAGTGCACTGGGCCTGTCCTGTATCAGCA
Source organism: Oncorhynchus clarkii lewisi (assembly GCF_045791955.1). Classification (NCBI taxonomy): domain Eukaryota; kingdom Metazoa; phylum Chordata; class Actinopteri; order Salmoniformes; family Salmonidae; genus Oncorhynchus; species Oncorhynchus clarkii. The sequence goes on from NC_092167.1 coordinate 12,173,409, forward strand.
GACTGATATAGCAGTGCACTGGGCCTTTCCTAGTCCTGTATCAGCAGACTGATATAGCAGTGCACTGGGCCTTTCCTAGTCCTGTATCAGCAGACTGATATAGCAGTGCACTGGGCCTTTCCTAGTCCTGTATCAGCAGACTGA